>NC_090750.1:12175878-12185878 GCF_036898095.1 Palaemon carinicauda
GAAAGGGAATAAGGAAATAAATAAGTGATGAGAGCAAATTAACAATATATCTTTCTAAAAACAGTAACAACGTCAAAACTAATATATCATTTATAAACTCTAAAAATACTTGTGTTAGGCTGTTCAACATAAAAGCATTTGCTGCAGGTTTGAACTTTCTAAGTTCTACTGATTCAACTACCCGATTAGGTCACAGCTGGAATAAAACTTCAAGAATACTCTGTAGTATTAAGGCTCAAGATAGAAAAGTCTTGAATGTTAGAGTTAACTGCCTGTCTAGTATTACGAACAAAATGGAATAGTACAGGAAGATCTGAATGTAAAGGATGGTCAGAATTTAGAAAAATCTCATGCAACGTGCATTATGAACTAATTGAAAGATGGTGCTAAAGAATAATAACTAGATCTGGAATAGGAAATTTAATAGACCGTAAGTTTCTGTCCATCAAATTAAGATGAAAATAAGCAGGCTGAAGACCAGGCAGGAGAACAATACTCAAAACAAGATAAAATGGAAGAAATAAAACACTTATTCAGAATAGATTGATCACCGAAAATCTTGAAATACTTTCTCAATAAAGCCAATTTTTTTCTCCAACTGAAACTGAAGAAGACACAGGTATAATGTGTTTCTCGAAAGTAAATTTGCTATCGAGAATCACACCTAAAATTTTAAAAAGTCATACAAAGTTGAGGAAACATTATCAATACTAATATCTGGATGTCGAGGAGCCACTGTCATTGACATACTTACAATCATAGTTTGAGATTTTTTAGGATTTAACCTTCACACCCCATAATTGGCACCATGCACTAATTTTTGCTAGATCTCTATTAAGGGATTCAGCAACCACAGATGGAATTGATGCAAAGAGAGTAGCATCATCTGCATATGCAATAATCTTGCTTTCTAGGCCAAACTACATATCATGTGTATATAGTATAAAAATAATGGGCCAAGACACTACCCCGTGTAACACCAGATATCCCATTCTTATACTAACTATGGTGCCCATCAACAACTCTTTGAGATCTATTACTTAAGAAAATCAATAATAATGCTAAGACACGACCCACCCACTCCCAACTGTTTGAGTTTGAAAAGAAGGGCTTCATGATTATCACGGTCAAAGGCAGCATCGAAATCATGGCCAATCATACGAACATCCTGATCACAATCAAGGGATCTCTCTACAGCATTAGAGATTGGAAGAAGGGCATCACATGCTCCAAGGCCTTTACAAAAACCAAATTGCAAACCAGGGAATAAATGATTACATTAAGCAAACCTATTAAGACGTTTTGCCTGCAGATGTTAAGAAACATTATATAAAATGGGAGTTATGGAAATTGAGCGGTAATCAGTTAAACTTGCGCTACCACAAACACATTTTACATAGAGGAGTAACATAACCAGTTCTCCAACAAGTGCTAAAATCTCCTCTTCTTGTTAACTTGCACAAAAAAATACAGGTAACTTTAAAGCTAAAAAATCTACAATCTTCATAAAAAACAAGGGAAAAATACCCATTTGGGTCTACACCTCCATAAGCATCAAAGTCATTCAACAGAGCTTTAATTTTACGAGATCGAAAAGCTAAACTAGTTAGTTTAGCTTCAGGAAAACAGGAATGAGGAAGTTCAAGTTTTGATTAGTCTGTTTACTGTCTAAAAAATACCGAAAAGGGTTGCCTTTTCCTTTACACAGGTAGTTATTGAGACATCTGGTTTAAGTTAGGGAGGAACTGCTGCATCTCCACCCAAGAATGCAGATTTAAGGGTAGACCACCATTTATGTTCCTGAGTTGTACCAGAAAGGGTTTCTTTTATGGTGAAATTGTATTCATTATCAGTTGAAGCATACACTCTCTTAGCAAAAGCTCTAAGCTGAGTGTAATTATTCAAGGTCAGATCTGATCTGTTACCATTTCAAAGTTATAGGTCTCCTGCTTCTCCAAGTAAGCAGATCTACAATAATCACTGAACCATGGTTTGTCCTTCACTCGGTACCTTAGCACAGGAGGAAGGATACGCCTATCAATTATGTTTACTAGATTTTCATTTAAAGGGACAACAGGATCAACACTACTATATAATTGTGACCAATTCAAGCACAAAAGACCATGCATAATCCCATTCCAATTTGCTTGAGGTTTCATATAAAATTTACAGGAGTATGATACATCAGGGACAGGCTGCTCAGTCTTCACTACTAATGAAATCAAGGCATGATCAGATGTCCCGACTGGAGAATCAACCTTACTTGGTATAACGCCAGGGGAGTCAGTGTATACGAGGTCCAAGCAAATACCAGACCTGCGAGTAGCTTCACTTAGGATTTGCTCACAACCTGGATTCAGAGGCAACGTCTAAAGCAGTTAGGCCATAGCGATTGGTAGGAGAGATAAAACTTAACTACTCCCCTATGGTGACCATTGAAATCATCAACAAACACAAAATAAGCCTTTCTCTCATCTTCTTTTGTCTTAGCCATAATGGTAAGAAGGCAATCGAAGATACAACCATCTATGTCTGGATTTTGGTAGATCGAACACACATAAAAGTTGTTATGCCTGCCACAAACTTTTGTTACCTGACTCTCATGATATCCAAATTCATAGTAGGACTTGTGAGAAGCAGGGTACTCAGTCCTAATGTACAACACCATTCCCCTGGCCCTAGGGATGGCATGGTGTTTCAACATTATTGGATTCTTAAAACCAGTTATAAGGAGCTCAGATGAGTTCCTCATATTAGAAACCAAAGTTTCTGAGGGACAAAGGAATATGATACTTTATGGACGCAACAGTAAGGTCATGAATATTTGCATTTAAGTCTTCCGCTTCACGTCTAGCTGCAATTCAGCTTGCATTGGGGTTTCTTCTTAAATTCTTCTGTTTTTCGTCCTCTGCTTTACGTCTACCTTACATTCTGCCTGTATTAGTTTTCCTTCTTAAATTCGTCTAATTTAGGTAGTATGGTGGCCAGGGCACCAGTCATCCGTAGATATACTACAGCTAGAGAGTTATGGGGTTCTTTGACCGGCCTCACAGTAGTACTACGTTGAATCTCTCTCTGGTTACGGTCACTTTCCTTTCCCTATACATACATCGAATAGTTTGGCCTATTCTTTTCAGATTCTCCTCTGTCCTTATGCACATGACAAAACTGAGATTACCAAACAATTTCTCGCCAAATCAGTAGTTAACTACTGCATTTAAACTGTTTAGTGGCTACCTTCCTCTTTGTAAGGGTAGAGGAGACTCTCTAGCTAAGGCAGGAAAGCTCGTCTAGGAGAAAGACACTCCAAAATCAAACCATTGATCTCTAGTCATGGGTAGTTACCCTGGCCTCTGTACTATGATCTCACACTATCTTTGGTTAAAATTCTCTTACTTAAGGGTACAATCGGGCACACTATTATATCTAATTGTTCTTCCTCTAGTTTTGTTGAATTTTTTTATAGTTCATGCAGGAAATATCTATTTTAATGTTGTTATTGTTCTTAGAATAATTCAATTTTCCATATTCCTTTCTTTACTGGGCTATTTTCCCTGTTGGGGCCACTGGCCTTACTTTTACTACCGGTTCAGGTGTTCATTATTTTGGTTGAGAAGGTTATTTCATAAATTTGATATAACGTTTTATGTCATTATACATAAATCCTGTGTTATTTTTACCAGTCCATCTCCTTTCTTGATATTTCGTTTTTCATTCTTTAAAGCAAATATCTATTAGCATCCTACTCTGAGATTTCTCTTCATTAATTTGATGCTTCTTCTTCACTTATTTATTTATTTTTGTTTTTTTTTTTGGGGGGGGGGCGTTTCCTCAATTGTGGTCTGATTGTTGTTACGTTCAACTATTGTACACGACGTAAGTTATAAAAAATCTTTTAAAGTTTAGGAAATAATAACAAAATATTAAAAGAAAACGAAAGATAGCCAAAAAACATAAAATATAACTATATATGAAATCTAACATAATTATTTACAGTATATACGAGAGTCACTTCGGTATACCATAAATTAGTTGTATATATATATATATATATATATATATATTCTTGAGTTGACTTCACAAACTTCTATGCAGCGAGGAACAGACGACGTTTAATTTCGGATACAAAAAGTTGCTATGTAGGAACAAAACTTTTGAAATTGAACCGATGAACTTTTTGAACTTTTATATTCTTTTTCAAGATTGATCGTTGCGAGTTTGGTAATGAATTCCAGGTCACAATTGACCTAGCTGAAATGTTTCCAAACACAAGCGGTGTAATAGTCTCCTCCTGCTCGTCACTTGTCCTATAAATTACGAGGGACCAATAGTTCTGGATATTCCAGACACACAAGAAGAGCCCAGGACTAGCATTACGCAACATGAGAGAGCACCAGGGGCTAACACTCGAATCTTCTGGTTATACTTTCACATTAATAAATATGAAAAAGGGAATTGTCATATTTCTGTATTATCATATATGGAAAATAAGCCCTTTTCATAAGTTTTGTAATATATATATATATATATATATATATATATATATTATATATATATATATATATATATATATATATTTAAAACTATCTAATTCCTGATAGTTTTCTGATAGTTTTCCTTGATATTCTATAGGAACTTTTTCTTTGATCCCTCGTGCTGAATACAATCGATTGAGTAAATATATACAGTACTATTTATGTATATATATATATATATATATATAGATAGATAGATAGATAGATAGATAGATAGATATAGATATAGATATAGATATGTTCATATATATATATATATATATATATATATATGTTTATATATATACACACACATATATATATATATATATATATATGCCTAGTATTCCAGTATTATAATTAATTTATGTTATTATTGTCTGTATTTCTTTTAGCAGCAAGTACCTATTTTCTATTGATAATGTAAACCGAGAGAGAGAGAGAGAGAGAGAGAGAGAGAGAGAGAGAGAGTCAAGCTGTTAATGCCAAATAAAATTCGCTGGCATTTTAGAAATAGACAGTAAACATAGTTGTACTGTACTTTAGAAAAAGTATATTTAGAAAAGGTAAAAGTTGCACTGACCAAATTTTCATTTTGGGACATGTGCAGCTGCGTAGAATATAGAAATTCACGTTAGATGACATGTGAAGACTATGAAAAAGCCTTTTATCTATTACAGTGGACAAATTTGTCGAGAGTCCTCCGTTATGGAATTCCTCTTAAATTTGTGAATTTGATTGTGTTCATCAGCATAGTAAGTGCAAAGTTAAAGTTAGTTGAGTCCTAACAAATAAGTTGCCACTGAACAGCGGAGTACTGCAAGGTAATAAATTGCCACCTATGTTGCATATCCTTCTTATGGATTTTTGTAATGGTTTGAACAGTCCGCGATGTTGGAGAAGAATTGGACTGGATTGGTAACAGGAAATTAGCAAACCTAGAATATGCAGATGATGCTTTCCTTATTGGCAGAATACCATAGCATGTGCAATGCTTGCTTACCAGAATACAATAAAGAAATATCAGGCGAGGTTGGGCTCCAGATAAAAACAGTAGAAGAAAGACTGATGGTGATAGCAGACTATACAATGGAAGTTGAAATATCATTCACTGGAGAATTAGAGTTTAATGAAGGATTGAAAAAAAAAAAAGTCATAAAATTGGTGGGTTAAGTAAAATTCTGAAATCAAATCGCTTGAAATTACATATAAAAGTCAAACCAGATATCTCTGTATGGACATGAGTCATGGTATGGCAATAAAACAATATCCAACAGATTTCGTAGATTAGAGAACAAAGCCCTCAGAAGGATAATGAGAAATAAATGGCAGGACAGGATTAGAAATGAAACGAAAAGAGAGATTACTTGCTCGCCCCAAGAAAGATTAGTTCACCGAACGTTAGACTCAGGACTACTCTGCTGAGGACTATAAAGAGTGAATTTGAAGATGATGATTGGTGAAGTATCCATTTAAAAGCTCAAGAAAGAGATAACTAGCGTAATCTAACCGAGGCCTTTTGTGTGAATAGTCGTTGGGGGAGATACTGACGACTCTACTTTGAGTTAACAATTTACTTCTAAATATAATTTACTTATTACCTATCACTGTGGTAAAACTTTTTTTTTTATTTCTTCTTGGATAAAAATGAAGACTGACTTTATTTTGACACATCTAGAATAAAATATCAGAATAAAATAATTCAATGCTCTTTCATTGAATTAGTTCTTAAGCACGTTACTTAAGATTTTTTATTATTTTCTCCAGATTGTACCAGTCTCTACATAACACTATTTATGCATTTGAAATAACAATCTTGTCTTCTCTAGCACTAGGCTCAATACTGCACAGTATTCCAGAATTCTATTCCAGTTCTGACCAGATTGTGGAATGTTCTATTAATTTAATAGTTTAACTGATGGATCTTCAAAAGTTCTAAACCGTTGCGAACAGAATATGAAAAGTCCCATTTCATAATTTGAATATAACTTGTCAGTTTAAAGTTGAGAAAAGTCTTAATATATGTCAATGTTTGTGCACGTTTTCTTATATAGAGTTGCTTTGCTAATTTCCTATTCCCTTTCCGGTCCTCACTGGGCTGATTTCTCATTTGGATCAATTGGGCTGGTAGCATTGTCCTCCTAGTCTTCTAGTGATGTTAGATACGAAACATTTTAATCAGGTAACTAACTGCTTATCGATTTATATCACAGAAACTCCTCACCTTCTGGAAATCTGGCTCCCACAGATGCATTTAGAGAGTGATCAAGGGCCCACTGGGGTATCCTGTTAGCAATTTCATCTTTGAATCATTATTGAAGTCTAATTAATAATAATAATAATAATAATAATAATAATAATAATAATAATAATAATAATAATAATCAGTGCAGTAGGTTGGAGAGGGTACCAATCATCCGTTGAGATATTATAGCAAGAGAATTAATGGCTCCTTTGATTGAGAGGAAAGTACTTCATTGCACCCCTCTATCTGGTTACGGCTCATTTACCCTTTGCCTACACATACACCGAATAGTATTCCCATTCTTTCCACATTCTCCTTTGTCCTCATACACCTGAAAAAACTGAGATTACCAAACAATTTCTCTTCACTCACGAAGTTAACTATTACACTGTAATTATTCAGTGGTTACTTTCCTTTTGGTATGGCTAGATGAGACTCTCTAGCTATGGTAAGCACCTCATCTAAGAGAAGGAAACCCCATAATCAATCTATTGTTCTCAAGTCTTGGGAGGTGACATAGCCTCAGTACTGTGCCGTCCACTGTCTTGGGATAAAGTTCTCTTGCTTGAGGTTATACTTGGGCTATCTAGTCTTATTTCTTTTCCTTTTTTTTGTGAATCTTTTAATTTTATTCACAAGCGACTTATTTTGATGTTGCTGCTGTTCTTAGGGTATTTTGTTATAATTGCTCATTACTTCTCTTGTATGGTAGTTGATTCATTTCCCTGTTTCCTTTCCTCAAGAGGCTATTTTTACCTGTTGGAGCCCTGGGACTATAGCATAGTGATTTTCAAATTTGGTTTATAGTTTGAATAATAATAATAATAATAATAATAATAATAATAATAATAATAATAATAATAATAATAATAATAATAATAAGCGTTATTGAATGAATATGACAAGGCTAGGGCAAATAACGCCATTGATAAAATGGCTGGAATAGTGCAAATTTCCTTATAGTTTGAAAACCGGAAGCATTTACAGTTTCTGTCCTTAAAACGATAAAATTCTCTCGATTCCGTTAATTTATTTTTTCTTAACTTTGCATTTTCTTGGGCTAATTACTCGAGAATCAGAAGCTCTTATTTTCATAACAGTGTTCTGACAGTAAAGAGAAAAATATTGAGCAAAATATTTTTCAGAAGCACAGAAAAACAGTGGCTGGTTTTCAGCATGTGAACATAGGTTTCACATACAGGTCTCAAGCTCTACTATAACATGAACAAACCGGATAAAGTTCAGTAATAACATTATACGGACACAAAATCGTATATATATATATATATATATATATCTATATATATATATATATATATAAATTATACATATATATATATATATATATATGTATAATTTATATATATATATATATATATATACACATATATAAATATACATATATATATGTATATATATATATATATATATGTATATATATATATATATATATATGTGTGTGTGTGTATATATATATACACACACACACATATATATATATATATATATATTATATTTATATATATATATATATATATGTGTGTGTGTGTGTGTGTTTATATATATATATAGATATATATATATATATATATAGAAATATACACACACACATATATATATATATATATATGTATATATATATATATATATATACATATATATATATATATATATATACTATACATACGAGACAGGGGTTAGGCAATATCCATTGATAATACTGTAAAAGAAATGTTAAAATGAAAAAATAATCAATAATAGAGTAAGAAATTATATTTTCAAATGTTCCTGTTTTTCTTTTTGGATGGGAAAAGTGTTGAACTTTTCCTTTTTTTATTTTCTTCATTTTTCTTCAAATAAACTTTTACAGGAATTTTTGAAGATATTGCTCTATTATTATCTCACAATGGAGTTTGTTATCGGAGTGATGGTTGGGGTGGGGGATGTGGAGAGATAAGGGGAGTAGGAAATTAATCGAATTGAAAGCAAAAATTTGGGATAATCGTCCATTGCTTAATATAAACATTCATCGAACACAGGAGGAGTTCGGAGATTTATAAAAGGAATTTCAAAAAAGAAAAAAAAAGTCTATGTAAAAGGATTTTTGTTATGGATTTGTTTCTAATTGGTTTCTATGCAAATATGGTCTCTAACTCCGGTAACTAGATATTCTAGATCGCACTTGAAGAAGTTTTTTCACGAGGAGAACATATTCAATAAGGTGAATGGAAAAAGCAAACTACGTTTATATCTAAAATTCTTATAAATGGAAATGATATAACAATAAAATACAATATTTTTTATCCCCAGGGATATTAAAGATTAAATGAAACCAATGAGTTATCTTAAGTAAATGGAAGCTGAAAGGCATTCAGGAATATAGTGAAAATATAGAGATTAGTTTGAAAAGATCACAGAGTTCAGTGAATTGGAAAACCATGACTAATTAAATTTTATATCCATTATTACTAGTTTTTTTTTTTTTCAATTTCTTCTTTTGCTATGTTAAGAATTCAAAGGAATTTTGAAAGATAATCTTTTGTCTTTTGTAGATTTCTGCATAACATAACTGACAACAATACCAGTTGATTCTCTCCATTTCTTCTTGACCTTTATTTACTTTGTTTTCCTCAGTAAAATAAATCTTCTCTCTATTTTCACTTTATCTTTAATCATGATAGAATCGTGAGTTGTTTAATCACATAACCTTTTAATTCAAAACGTTAAATGATAAAGCTTTCATAAATTACCTTTTTATTTCATGCAGAAAGATGAACAGGAAAAAAAATAATTTGGCGCTCTGCTCACAGTGTTATTCATTTTATAAGATATTCATCATAATGAGAGAAAAACTGATGTCTGAGCGAGGCTAGCTATTTGGTAACCCTTGAGAGAGAGAGAGAGAGAGAGAGAGAGAGGAGCTGTAAATCAAATATCTCCTCTGACTTTACAGGAATATACAGTATACACATGAATTCCTTTATTTCTCCAGTTTATTACAGAATTAGTGGTGGACATCAATGTTTCGAACATCGTAATCACTGTTTTGTAAGTAATGTACTGTGCAAATGGATGCTTATGGGCAAATACTTTAAAACGATCTGTTATGTTAATTGTACTCGATATGTGTAAAACCATAATTAAGTCTACCCTCGTCTCAGTATTGTCTCGTTCCATTCAGTCTCTATAGTGGAAAACCGTATAATTTCAAAAGTAAATTAAACACACAACCTCTAGTGCA
>NC_090750.1:12193378-12211091 GCF_036898095.1 Palaemon carinicauda
CCTACGCCCATCTCCTCTCGTCGTACCAGGAGGTTTTCCGTCCAGAGCTTCGCCAAATGCCCACGGCTCCTGCCAAGCACGGTATTTATCACCATATCAAGACCATATCAGTTTTCGCAAAATTCAGACGTCTCGCACCGGAACAGTTGGCAGACTCCAAAAAGACGTTCTCGGAAATGGAGGAAATAGGCCTTTGCCAAAAGGCCTCCAGCCCATGGTTGTCATTCACACACATCGTTCTGAAGAAAGACGGCTCCCTCCGTCCATGTGGGGATTACAGGCACCTGAACATGCAAACAGGTCCGGATCACTACCCCCTCCCAAACATTGCCGACGTGACCTCCTACATGTACAAAGCAAAGGTTTTCTCCATGCTTGACCTCCTGAAGGGGTATTATCAGGTACCTATGAACCCAGAAGACATCCCAAAGACCATCATCACCACGCTTGACCTCCTGAAGGGGTATTATCAGGTGCCTATGAACCCAGAAGACATCCAAAAGACCGCCATCACCATGCCGTTTGGTACATACACCTTCAATTACTCCTATTTTGGCCTTCGTAATGCTGGGGCCACTATTCAACGTCTCATGGATGGCAACTTAGGGGACCTCCCCTTCTGTTTATGTTATGTGGACGACATACTTGTGTTCTCTTCCTCATAAGAGGAACACCTCCGTCACCTGCACATCATGCTCGACCGCCTGCAACAAAACAGCCTTGTAGTCCGGTATGACAAGTGTACCTTTGGCGCCAACGAAATATTGTTCTTAGGGCACCACATCACTCCTGAAGGGGTCCTTCCCCTCCCTAAGAAGGTACCAGCTGTCCAGAAATTCCCAACGATATACACCATCTGAGCTCTGCAGGAATTCTTGGGCATGATCAACTATTATCACCGTTTTCTGCCAGCCATTGCCGCCACTCTTGCTCTCCTCCATGCCTCCCTCAAGGGCAAGCCAAAAAACCTGAAGTGAGTTCCCCTTCAAGAAGCCTACTTCTGTAATGCAAAGAAGGCCCTATCAACTGCTGCAGCTCTCAGTTTTCCTATCCCACATGCCCCTCTCCTTCTCTCCACCAATGCCAGCAACGTCGCTATTGGTGCAGTACTCGAACATGTGGTCAACGGCTCGCCCTGTAGAAATAGTTGATTGGAGAATGGTAATTGCATTCGTGGGAAAATAGTCGAATTAACTAGTTCGTTCTTACTTTTTGTTCTTATTTTTGGTGTTCGGTCATGGACGGAAAGTAAACTGAATGATTGCCTTTTGTTAATATTAAATTTAAATTTTTAATTTTCCCCTATTTTTATTCTAATTCAATTAATTAATTTGATGTTAAATGTATTCCTTATAAGGAAACAGTAATTTTCCCATCTTTATTTTTCAACAGTTGTTGGATAGTTTCTGACAAAGGAAATAAAACGGGGGTTGATCACAAATTTTGAGTCCGACTTGGAGTCAGTCTCTGCTTTATTGCACTGCCGGCCAGATCATTAGAACGAATGTTCTTTCAGCCTTTTAGAAGTGAACTAAAAAAGTTTGAAGACACCCAAGATGTCCGTTCGTGGAATTTTGTGCAGGTATGTTGAAAAATAAAGACTTTCCTAATTATTGATTTGAGTTAGATAATTCTAACATATTCGAACTTTTTTACACCATTTTATTTCCCGTAAGACTTTAGTTTGCTTTTCATCTTAGTTGTTTTGTTTTTTTGGCTATGACTCTTGTTGTTGGGCATTGCTGGGTAAAGAGGTTGTCCGAATTACACCTTGAAGAATGTGACGGGTTTAGTTACATTTGCAAGGGGGGCGCAGCCTTCGAAAACATCAAGGTTGAAGCTGAGCGATATTTTGCTTGCCCTAGGAGGTCTAGGCCTATTCGCATATTTGTGTTCTTGGACAGCAATGATTTTTAGGATTTTTTGTATACTGTATTTATTCCTTTTAAGGAAAGGATCAGTATCGGTCTTATTATATACATGTAATAATTTAAGCTTAGGTTAAGTTAGTACCCTTTTCATTTATATAACCTGTTGATTAGCCTAGTTTTGCTGTTAGCATAATATGCTGTATTTTTCATTAGGAAGTAACTGATAATAAATTGCTTTGCCTTGACTTGATTAAGTTAAGTTAAGATTTATCCTTCGGTAATTTAGTTTTTGTTAATAGCATTGTTCAAGATGAATGAGGCTGAATTAAAAAGGATAATTAAAAAGATTGCTTATGTTAAGGGTTTAATAAATCTTGATGTTAGGAAGATTTACTATTTAAAGGACGATCAAATTAATGGTCATTTGTTAAAAGAATTTATTCATAAAATTGATGTTGATTTAGTTACAGTTGAGAATTTTGATGTAAGCATTTTTGAAATTGCTGCTGAAGATGAACTACAAAGTATTATGCAAGCAGCAAGAGATTATCATTACGAATCACAGAAAACTTTCTGAATTTAGAGTAAAATCTTATAATTTGTTTGGAGGTAAGAATACTCCTCAAAATATTTCTAATAAAATTATAAATTTGCCTCCCCCTTCTATTCAAATTCATAAATTTGAAAACAATGCAGCTAAAGTATTTGCATATTTTAACTTTAAGAAAGCTTTTAATAATGCTTTGGCTGGTATGCCTAACCTAACTAATGCTGAAACATTTATTTATTTAAAGGGTTATTTGTTAGGTGAACCGTTAAGTGTAGTAGAAAACATTACAATGAATGATTAGGGTTTTGATTTGGCTTTTAAGCAATCAGATCTTAATTTTCTGGATAAAGACAACATAATTGATCAAGTAATATGTGAAGTTTTGAACACTTCTGAAGTAAAATCACTTAGTGGAGTAAAATCTTTGGTTAGATCTTTGAATAATAAATTCATTGACTTGAAGGGACTTGGTATACATCTGATTGAAGTCGATTCGGCTGCTCTATTGCTAATTAGCAAAATTGTAAATTGGAAACTTCCTAGAAATTTTTTGATAAAACTCTATAGAACTACAAGGATCTTCTTATCTTAATTTTAACCAGTTGTTAGATAATTATCAGAGTATTATTGCACGCCTTAGTTTAGGTTATAATGAAAATTCTGGTGCTAAACTAAATTTAAATATAAAGGTGAAGAAGTTGAATATGAAGGTAAAGACCTTCATTTCCAACAATCAAAGTTTAGTAATAGATCTATTGATAGTAATGACTCTAATAAAGTTCAATTTACCAGTAGACCTTTATCTTTAGGTAGATGTAAATTTTGTAAAGAAACTGGTCATAACTCTTCTAAATGTACTAGGTTTGATACTTTGAGGGCTAGGAAGAATAGAGCTGAAGAACTAACTTTATGCATTAAATGCTTGAGTGATAGGCATTGGGCCTCGGAATGTCCGGGAAATAAATCATTGTTACCTTATAAATTATTTTCTTACAATAAATCTGAACATCATGGAGCAATGTGTCCTCATGCTATTAAGGATCTTGGTAAAAAAGTGTTAAGTTGTCAATCAGGGCCTGAAATATTTGTGCCCTTTATTACACTCAAAGCTGGTAGGGGTAGGAAATCTTATAAATGCTGTTTTCTATTAGACACGGGAGCCCCGTTTAGTGTTATTAATAAGCAAATTGTTGATAGTAAATTAGGAGATTGTTGTAGTGCTCCTTCATCTAGGTTAGTTTCTTCTTTTAGGTTGCCAGCTAGAGTTAGTGATGGATTTCATTCGGTAGCTGCTTTAACAATGCCTTGTGGGAAAAAGTCTAGTTGTCTTTTTTTATTTATTTTTTTTTTTTTTTTTGCATTGGAAAACTGTAATCTTCCCCTCCAGATTACTATGTTGCCTTCTGTAGTTAAAGATTTGGGATCTGCTGGTTACTCTGTATGTAATAATTCCCCAGGGAGGAATTCTGAAATTGTGAATATATTAGGTATCCTAGGGAATGATATCCTTCAGGAATTTAGTCAGTTAGATTTACACTCTGTAGAGTTGTTTTATATTAAGGTTAGAGCAGTTAAGTTGGCCAATGGGGTTTTCCATTTGGTACAGTAGTCAATTTTGTTCATCTTTCACAAAGGAATCTTTTTTATAAGAGAATTGATTCTTATGAACCTTGTAAACCAGTAAGAGAGGTAGAGTCTTGTCCTAAAATTGATAGTAATAAAATCTTGGAAAATAGACCAAGAGGTGATGGTAAAGCTAAATCTGTTAGGTTTATTCCTAATAAGGAAATTAAATAGGTACCTGAATGTAACAGAGAATCTAGAAATTTTTATAGTTTTTTCCTGAATTTCTAGATTAAACAGACTTCTAAACCTGATAAGAATAGACTTTTGGATTTTTTTCCTCTTAAGCAACTTGGAAAACAGAAGTTATTAGTAAATATTGCAATAAATCCAGTAGGCTATGAGTCCTATCCATTAAATGATATCTTTCTTGATTCTTGTGTCGAGTATGAACTCGAAAATTTTACAACTTAGAATCAATTGGGATTAAATATGAAAATTCCCTTCCTTGTGAAGACCTATAAGTTGCTGAATTTGCTAAATCAATTTCGTTTCATGAAGGACATTATCACGTTTAGTTACCATGGAAAAAGGATTTAATTGAGAAAGTTCCTAACAATTTAAAGATTTCTTTAGCAGTTTCTGAGCGGATTTACTCTAAGTTAAAAGATTACAATATATTCTTTAAATATGAGGAAGTTTTTGATAGACAGGAGAAGTTTGGCATTATTGAGCCTGTTAAAAATAGAGCCGCAGGCCAAGTATTCATTCCTCATCGTCCTGTCATTAGAAATGATGAAAATGCCAATATTAATATACGTCCTGTACTTAATTGTAGTTTAAAGGTGGGAAAAGCTCCTTCATAAAATGAAGCCGCTTCCCTGGTATTGATTTGATGAACAACATGTTGTGTTTGGTTTTGTTTTTCAGGAATAATGATTATGTAGTTGTAGCTGATAAAGTCAAGGCTTTTCTCCAAGTTAGTTTATCTTTAGAGGCAGATCGGAATAGATTTTGTTTCTTTAGAAAGATAAATGGGAAGTTTGTTGCTTATAGGTATAATACTATAATTTTTGGATTTGTAAGTTTTCCCTTTATATTGAATTAAATTATTCAACATCATTTGTCTAGCTATAGAGGGAATGAAGTAGCTTCTCTGATTAAAGACAAATTTTATATGGATAACTTGGTGCTCTCTTCTAATCAGGGAGCCCAGATGCCATTTATTATAAATTTTATTTAGAAAATTATGAACTCAGGGAGGTTACCTTTACGGGAGTGGGGTTCTAATATACCTGCTTTGTTATCTACTCTTGATGAAGATGGAAAGGTAGCTTCTTCTGAAATGAAGATTTTAGGATATATTTATGACTCTAACCAAGATACCTTACAATTAAAGGTTAGGCAATTGAACAAGGGTGCTTCCTCAAAGCGTCAGATTTTGTCAGCTTTGTCTTCTGTCTTTGACTCTATTGGCATATTTGCACCTATAATGCTGCAGGGCAATCTTATTATTCGTAAGTTGTGCCAGCAAGTTTCGAACTAGGATGGAACAGCTAGTGCTGAAATTTCTAAGTTATTGAATACATTTTTTAGTTCTTACAGTGAGGTTAGCCAGGCCTCTTTTTCCAGACAAACCTATAAAACTGGTGCTCCTGTCAAGCTGTTTTTGTTTGCAGATACTTCTAAGGAAGCTTATGGTTGGGCTATGTATGATGTGCAAGGTGATCATAGTTCCCTGATATTTGCTAAGACTAAGGTTAGCCCTAATAAAGAGAAAAATTTAGAACTTTTTGCTGCTCAATTAGCTTTGAAGTGTTTTGATACCATTTTTGAAAATAATCTATTAAATTGTGCTAAAAAATAAAGCCTGACTCTTTTTATAGATAGCTAAGCAGTTCTTTGTTGGATTCTTACTATTTGGGCTCCTAAGAGGAACACCTTTGTAAATAATAGGTTGATAGAAATTTCTAATATGTTAGATAGGATTTCTGATAGATTTTGTAGAGTTTCATTCGCTTATATTACTTCATCTAGCAATCAGGCTGAATTACTTACTAAACCTTGTACTTGTAAGCACTTTCTTGAAAATTTCAGTCTTTGGATAAAAGGGCCTTATAAGTTGAATTCTCCTGACGAGTGGCCTAATAGTCTTTTGGGTTGTATTCCTGAAAATGTGAAGGGTGACTTAATTTTTCCTGTAATGTTTTCTAAAAAGGAACCTCTTGTAAATATTAGTATTTTTTCTAGTTTTTCTAGAGTTATAAGTGTAGTTTCTAAGGTATTTACTGTTTTATATTAGTTTAGAAAAATTCAAGCTGTCCCTGTTGAGGCAGTTTCTAATTACCTTCTAAGGTTGATGCAAGAGGAAGCTTTTCCTCTTGAATTATCTTATCTGAAGACTAGAGATTTATCAGTTGAGTTTCAACCTTTAATTAGGCAGTTCAATTTGTGTTTTGGATGATAATGGTATAATGCGACCTAAACGTCGGATTGACAAAAATATTACTTTAAAATTTGATATCGTCATTCCTATTCTTGTAGATAAGAAGCATCATTTGACTCAGTTGTTGATTTATTATGCCCATTATAGGTCTATGCACATGGGTTTGCAATCCACTCTTAGTTTTTTGCGTATGCATGGTTTGTAGATTGTGAAGGCTAGGCAAGCAGTTTTGTCTGTCCTTAAGGATTGTATTGTATGCAGGCGTTATAATGCTAGCACAGTGAAGTATCCTTCTCCTTCTTTGCTTCCTTCTTCCAGGGTTAATTTGAGTGTGCTTTTTGCTCATACTGGTGTGGATTATACAAGCCACTTATGGTTAAGGGAGAAAAAATAGAGTAAAATTGATGGTGTACATTCTTATTTTCACTTGTTTCAATACAAGAACCATACATTTGGAAGTTGTCCAATCTATGTCAACCTCAGAATTTATATTAGCTTTCATTAGATTTTCTAATAGGTTTGGTGTTCCTGTTACTATTTATTCTGATAATGCCAAATCCTATATTCAGGCTGGTAATGTATTTGAACAGTTACTTCTTCTGAGTTTGAGAAGTTTAGGGGCACTGCAATTTCTCATAAGACTATCCCTGTGTACGCAGCTTGGTATGGTGCTGTTTGGGAAAGATTAATTAAAACAGTGAAGCATTGCCTTTTTTTAAACTTTTGGCAGATATACTCCTTCACTCTCTGAATTTGTCACTTTCCTCTCTGACATTCAGAAAATTTTGAATAATTGGCCTTTAACTTATAGATCTTGTGAAAATTAGTTAGATATAATTTCTCCTAATCATTTCATGGTTGGCAGATATATTCCTTCATTAATGTTTGGTGATTCTGAACAAGTTCCTGATTGGGAGTATGGTGGGGGAGAATGAGGATTCTTCTCTCCTTACTCGTACTTTGGAAACTAGGGGTGGACTTTATGAAAACTTTAAGGAAAGATGGCTTTCTGAATATCTATTAAGTTTGAAGGAAGAGGACAGATCTTCTTTCATCCTCCAAGAAAGTAGGAAAAGGGGAAATTGCTCTCTTTAAATTACCTCCAAATCTAGAACTTATTGGCCATTAGTTAGAATTGTTGAAACATTCAGTGACAACGAAGGGGTTGTACGTACTGTTCGTATTGTTAAGCCTGATAAAAGTGAAAGTGTAATTAATGTTAGTTTTTTAATACCTTTAGAATTATATTCTGAGCTTAATGATCCTAATTTATATGTTCAAATTGAACAAGAGGAAAATGTTTGTGAGTTGTAGACAGATGAAATACCTGACACTGGAACAGCTTTTCCCAATGAAAACATCTACTAGGGCCTACCCCGTAGTACTGCTCTTGCCTCCAGAAACCTGATAAGAAGCCTAGCTCGGGAGGGTAGATTGTAAACAATGTTATTTTTTTTTTTTTATAAGAGTGTTCTTTTGTTGTTGAGTTAATCTGTCAAAATGGTTCTTTGTGTAACCACTTTTCTTTTTGTTGATTGTGGAAGATGTAGAAATAGTTGATTGGAGAATGATAATTGCATTCGTGGGAAAATAGTTGAACTGACTAGTTCGTTCTTACTTTTTTTTTCTTATTTTTTGGTGTTCGGTCATGGACGGTAAGTATACTGAATTTTTGCCATTTGTTAATATTAAATATATATTTTTAACTTTCCCCTTTTTGTATTCTAATTGAATTAATTAATTTATCGTTAAATGTATTCCTTATAAGGAAACAGTTTTGTTGTCCCGTCTTTATTTTTCAACGGTTGTTATGAGTTGATCACAAGTTTTGAGTCCTACTTGGAGTCAGTCTCTGCTTTATTACACTACCGGCCGGATCATTAGAACGAGTGTTCTTTCAGTCTTTTAGAAGTGAATTAAAAAAAGTTCGAAGAAACCCAAGATGTCCGTTCGTGGAATTTTGTGCAGGTAAGTTGAAAAATAAAGACTTTCTTGATTATGATTTGAGTTAGATAATTCTAACAGCCCCACCCATTGGCCTTCTTCAGCAGAAAACAGTCCAAGGCAGAATCGGGTCATTCTAGCTTCGATCGTTTATTGCTGCCTCTGGTGCATGCCTTCACTCGACAGATTGACGCCTGGTCGGCCCGTCAACGCCAACATCTCTTGGCTCTGGATGAATAAAATTGCACCCTTCAACACGTCCATGGGAAAATGAATCCTGTTGCCGATGCCCTGTCAAGAAACACGTTGGCTGCCGTTCAGCTAGGACTGGATTACAACGCCCTGGCTGAAGCCCAACGACAGGATCCAGAGTATGAAGCATGTAGGACATCCTGCACATCTCTCCGTTGGGAAGACATCCCCCTCGACGACTCTAACACCACCCTCCTCTGTAATGTCAGTACCAGTAGATCGCGACCTTGGATTCCTGCTCCCATGCGCCTACCGGTGCTTGATTTCATTCACGGCCTTTCATATCCCTCGTGCCGTTATACTGCACAGCTGCTGAAGATGAAGTTGATTTAGCATAGCCTTTCTAAGAATGTTAAGGATGGGGTTCGCACCTGTACTTCTTGCCAAACTTTCAAAGTACATCGGCACACGGATTCAGGAGTGGGCAGCTTTCCTCAAGCTCATCGATGTTTCGCCCGCATTCACATCGACATTGTAGGCCCCCTACCTACATCACAAAGACATCTTTACCTGTTTACCGTCATCAACCGCTCCACTTGTTGGCCTGAAGCTATTTCCATGGAAACTGCAACTTCCCCGTCGGGATGGATTGCAAGATTTGGAATCCCTGAGCTTATCACTTCTGACAGGGGGTACCACTTTCACCTCTCAATTGTGGATATCATTAGCGAATCTCCTGGGCATCACCCTACATCAGACAACCACCTACAACCCCGCTACCAATGGAATGGGTTGAACGTTTTCATCGCACCGCAAAGCAGCTTTGATGTCCCACGGCAAGGATTCCAACTGGTTTTTTCAGCTTTCCTGGGTCCTCCTGAGACTAAGGACTACTCCTAAAGACGCCCTCGACGTCCTGGCAGCTGAAATGGTGTATGGTGACCCCTTGGTCGTCCCTGACTAATTTTTTCCTTCTACAATCTCCTCCGACGATCTCCAGCGCTTATGTCACGTCGTGGGAAAATTTACTCCATGCCACCAGACTTAAAAACCCCCAGCGAAGCATCACATGCCGACAGACTTGCACTCTGCAACGCACGTCTTCCTACGCAACAACACTAGCAAGCCACGCTAACGCCCCCTTACATGGGCCCTATTCTTGTGTTCCGATGCAGTCCAAAATCATCCCTACTAAACATTCATGGCAAAGAAGACTGGGTCTCCATTGATCGTCTAAAAATTGCTTATCTCCTGCCAGATGACCCACCTTCAGTTCTCCTCTCTAGATCAGGTTGCCCTATTTAACATATACAGTATGTCATTTTTCGGGGGGAGCCATGTACCATCCATGTGTCACACGATCCTACATAGTAACAACATTTTTTTTTTGTATGTTTTATGCTTGTATCTTCGCTTTCCCCTTGCACTGCTAGGAACCTGAAATAACATATCTGTTTCTTTCACCTTTAATTGCTGTTAATTGGTGAGCTTGGGGGTTGAACATGAAATTGCCTGTTATGTTTTATATGTCCTTTTTGCCTGGAGTTTATGTATATATAAACGAATATTCTGTAATAAAGTTTACTCAGTTGCATCAATCCTGCCTTTGAGACACAATTTTCTCTCTGCTTGTCATTGTATGATTATAATTACGTTGATGATAGGGGCTCGTCAACCTCACGATCTCTGCATTGATTTTTTTTTCTTTAACTTTGTAGAACTATAAAATTTAAGGAGTAATGTTTTGTTGTAAATCTTCATTTCAGAATCACATTCGTTCGGTCTCTTCTTCAATTGCACAAGAAATGACTGATTGGGTGCCTTTTATCATTTTCTGCTATCATGTTATTCAGAAGAAAAACTTTAAATCTTCCATTTTTTCTCGTTTCTTGTATTGTTCTCCTGTCTAGTTAGCAGTTGCTGGTTTTCATCTTAATTTATTGTACGAAAAGTTGTGGTCTATCATACATCTTATTCATGATCCTGATAATTAATCTAGTGCACCATCGTTCAGCTAGTTCTTTGTGCATCTTTCATAATATTTTTTTTTTTCATATTTATGACCATCCTTTGCATCTGGATCTTCCCAGACTCTACTCTCTTTTACGTACAAGTAGCTATGCAGTTATTTCTAACGTACATATATATATATATATATATATATACATATATATATATATATATATATATTTAACACACACATACACACACACATGTATATATATATATACATATATATATATATATATATATACATATATATATATATATATATATATACATATCAATCAATCAATCAATCAACTTTATTTCGTAATCTTAATATACATAGATAAATACAATTCTTTATAATACACATTAGTAGAAAAAACATATTTTTTATCTATAAAAGCAAAAATAAGGAATAAACAATATAATTTTAGAAATGCTATAGAATTGCAAAAAAAATAAAAAAATATAAATTTTTGATATGATAATTTATATACATAAAACACTATTTCTATTTTAGAATAAAAAAAGGAAATATTAGAGATAAAAATATAACCTCATCATTTGTCAGCAGATATAAACGATACAGAATAAGTTTAAAATAGATAAATAAGTAAGTAAATTTAGAATGACTTTTTGAACTATAAACTAGTTTTATCAATAAAAAGATTGGGTTTCTGAATACATTGAACATTTTCATTTCTTAAAAGGATAAAAAGTCATAAAATGCATAAGATACAAAATAATATAAAATTATCCAAAAAAAAAAAAGACAAAAATATGCATTCAAAGATCCCAACAAATTCACTATGATAAAGATATAAACCAAAAGTTACATATTTGTATGTACAATTCATAGCCACATCAACTATATTCTTTTTCCTTTCTTTCTTTTTTTGATACATGATATCCCCTATTAATGACCAACTTCAGTTCCCGAGCGAACATCATGCCTCTGCACCCAGTGAAGACGAGACCCTATACAATCAATATAATTTTCAAAAAAATCAACACCATACACTCCTCCAAGGTAAGTTAACAATGAACAAAAAATCTCACCGTCTCGTAGAAAACTCATACCAAGTCGAAGAATATGATTTGAAGTTTTTAAAAGTCTTTTATAATACCTGGCTTGCACATACAAAACATGAGGTCTTCATGATAGCTTATTGCACATATCAGCCACATCACGACTACTTGTACATATAGGCAGCCCAACCATTTTCTTTAATGCTTTACCATAAGCTACTTCAAACCCTTTAAAAATCTGCTTTCTGAATATTTTGCCAATATTCCAAACAGATAGTCCATAATCAGGATTAAAATAAGAACTAAATAGGTATAAAAACACTTCAATAGATATATTATTAAAATTTGGAAAAAGCCAACTAAATTTTGAATAAAAATAATTTAGTCAGACTTTGACATCCGAAATATCCTTTAAGTCATTTCCAATGTGAAAACCTAAATATTTATAACCCTCTACTACTTCCAACTCATCATCTCCTAGAGTTACCTTCACTGGGTTCGAAGCCAACCCTTCCCTTTTGAATAGCAAACATTTTGTTTTATTTTTGTTTATAATTAGTTTCACCTTTTTCAATTTTTCTTTTTAAATTTTCATATAATAGGCTTAGATTATCAGCCAACAAAACAACGTCATCAGCATAGGCTATGATGTTCACTCGTAATACACCCAATTTGCATCCTTTATCTATTTTTACAAGTTCTTCCAAATTTGGTCAATATACAATTCAAATAGAAAAGGAGAAAGTATACCTCCCTGTCTAACACCAGTATCTATATAAAAATATTTCCCTTTATTCCCATTCCATAAAACTCGTGCTCTTTGGATTCTCAGGTAATTCATTAGAAGTAGAACAACATCTGGTGGAACATTTTTAATCATTATATCACCCAACAAGAAATGATTAACAGTATCAAAAGCCCTAGAAAGGTCGATGAACAGGCCAAAAGCTTTTTCACCCATGCTTGTGTATCTGTTTATTATTTCCTTAAAAAGTAAGCATGCATCACTAGTGGAAGTTCCCTCTTTAAACCCAAACTGCAATGAATTAAAAGTAATTTTTTCTTCCATAACATCTAAAAGATGCATTTCGAAGAGTTTCAAGATATGTGACGGTAGTTCGATGATTCAGAAACATGTCCTTTTAGGTCCTTTATTGTAGGATTAATATCCCCGCCAAGTAATTCCAGAGGGAAGTAACAATGACCATAACAGGCGTTCATAAAATCACACAACAAACTCAAAAACTTATCACTACCCCCTTTCAATAAAATAGCATGAATTCTGTCATGACCAATTCCATTCTTAAGTTTTTTAATCAACCTTTTTAACCTATCTAATGATATCTTAATGGTGAATTTTCTGTTATTTATCCAATATTCATTTAATTTCAATAGTAGCTCATTTTCTGGGAGTTCATTTGAAATGTTTAAATCAAACGATAGAAATTTATTTTTAAAAATCTGTATTATATTTTCTATATTATTTTCCCCATCAATTATTTCTGATTGTTTCGCTTTATTATTCTTTTTCCTTACATCCCCCCAGAATTGTTTCATATCTTTGTCCTCAAATTTTTCTTGAATCGATAAAGACCTCTCAGAAAATTCATTTCTCTTACATTCATTTAAAGCCTCTTTGAATATTTTGCGACTTCCCCTCATTTGATCGAAATCTGGGCCAGCATGTATTTTTTCCTTACCGCAACCAATTTAAATATTCCATTCTGGCAGCTTTGTATTTACATTTTACATTACGATTCCATCCAGGTATCACTTTATATTTACATTTTCTCTTTATTGCCCTTGAGTAAAGAGAGCTTTCCTCTTTTACAGATATTGCAAGTGCAGAGTAAAAACAATTAATTTCCCTGAGATGTTTACAATCTCTACAACTCAAAGAACAGCAGTCAAATGATGCATTACTTACAAAGCTACCTACTCTAGACATCACATTTGCTCCAATAAGACATAGTTCATTTGAAGAAAGTTTATCCCAGTCAACATAGTACTTATTTTTTCCGTCTTCAGGACCTAAATATGATGGTGTACCAGGACTTCGAGCATCAACAACCACTTCAGCTTCTACTGGCAAATGGGCCGAACCAATTATATCATACAATACTCTGATATTCTTCACATAGGTATAATTTTCCTTTCTCCCAATTTGGTATAGCCACCCCCAAAGGACAAAAATGTGAAAGTAGAGTCATCCAGAGCACACACATCAAAACATTCAAGGTGATTATCTTTCATAAATTCCATCAATTGATTCCATGAGCGACCAGAAAAAGGGTCTGCATTAAAATCACCAATAAAAAATATAGAATCATATCTAATCTCAATTAAAATATATTCAAGATAACTAAGTGAAGCCAAATAATCATTCAAAGTCTCTATTCTACAAATATCGCTTCGGATATATACATTTACAAACACAAGTAATTTTTGGTTATAAAGAACGGACATTACAATAAAATATTTCTCTATAATAATCTTTTTGATACGAAGAGAAGAACTCTTTTTCCAAAGACAAGCTAACCCACCCTCACACCTACCGGAAAAAGACTCAATACCTCTCTCCAAATAGACTGCTGGTGACCCTATTACTTCATAATGCTCATCAATAAACTGTAAATCACCAAGTCTGTTTTCTGTAACAAATGTTTCTTGTGAAAATATAAAGTCACACTGACTCACTGCAAGCTCTCTGACCAGATCAATATTTTTCGCCAGAGAGCAACAATTATAGGTACATATTTTCAATGCCATAATAAATAGAAAGCAAAGGTACAAATATCAATAATGATATAAAATAGACAAATGGTACACTAATAATATAAAAAATTTGTCTTATTGTCTCTTTTTGTAATATTTGTTTACTATGACCCCTTCAGTTAGTTTAAAAGCTTTGCTCTCTGAACTGAAGATTTCCAATTCTTCTATATTAATTTCTTCTATCTTAATAACATTTATATCAAAGACTTCTTTAACAAAACTTTTAATATCATTTGAGTCAACTTCCGTATCCACTCTTCCAACAAAAACATCAACAGTTTTTTTCACTCCTTTGAACGAGTGGTAACCAGTTTTTTTTAACACAAGTCACTTTAAAATTTCGTTTTCTACGATTCTCAACTTGACTGTTTCTCTGAGTTTTTTGCTGTAAGTTTAGGTTTATTATTCTTTCCAACGACTGTCAAACCCTCTTCTTCACTTCCTCGACTATCTGCATCTTCTCTGTAGGCTGACAAAATCTCGTCAAGGTCTCGGCCCTGTCCAGCAATTCCTGAATCAGAAGATGAACCATTTTGTCCCTCAACAAGGTTGTTTTTAGTAGAATTTGACATGTCTTTTACGTTGTTTACAGCTTTTCTTGAGTTGTTTTTGGATGGCCTAGATGCAACTGCTGAGTAAGATAGACGGGTATTATTATCTTTTTCCCCGATACATACCCTCTTGGGGAGAGATCCCTCTCCACTGACCGACATCCTGAAAGATTGCACATCCTGCAATAGCTCCATCTCATCGGATAAATCATTTGCGACTTCATTTATACCTTTGACGGCACAGCTGAATTCAATTTTAAGGTCTTTGACATCTTTCCTCACTTGTCTCACAGAATCTGCAGTATTTATTACCTCAGATCTAATATCGACAAACTTTAGTAACACTTAATTTATTTTATTTACGTCTTCCGATAATCTTGATATCAGTGGGGCAATAAATTCCATACCAATGGGAGGTATTCCTTTATAGCTCTCACACACAAATTTTATTCTCTTGTTTGAAGCAATTACCTGTTCACTGTATTCCAATACATCCTTTAAGTCTTTTCGTTTTTTCACAGGGTCCCTCCTCCAAACATGGTCCTTATGAAGAATATTTGCAAGCTCGGATTTCGCAGTCTTGATATTTTCATGGGAATAAAAACAATCAGCTACATCCAATAAAGTTTCTTTGGTAAAATCATTTTTGGCAGAAGTTATAAAACAAAAAAAGGTTGTTTATGATTATTTCGTTATCCATTACATTAAACGTAACCTGCTCCAAACATAAACAAACACCATTTGTTAGTAGTTCACCATCTACGGAGACCTTAATGCGCATGCGCAAACCAGGAAAAAATTTTTCATTGATATTTGATCAAATCCACAATTCTTAAATTGAAATTTTTCACTCCATCAGTGTCTATAAGAGTATCACTATGCACTCATATTAATCACTACACATTTAAATATCCGTTTGTAGCACCATTTGCTTGTAATAAGGCATAATATAATCCAAAAATGGTTAAAAGGTGAGGAGCACAATACCAGGTTATGTAAACCCAATGGCGGAGTAGTATATCCGTGGCAGGATCTATTACCACACATTAACGTTCACAGGATTTTCTCGAGGAGGAGTGCAGAGAAAAGTGGGAGGATAGTTTCATTTGATAGGCTTTTAAGTGATAGGAGTATTTTCTCCGCCGCCCCCCCCCCCTTCCTCTCTTTCTCTCTCCCTCATAACCCTTTTAACTTGGAATATGCCTTATTTCGAGCTTCAAGTTGAGGAGGCTGCGGCCGAATTCCTCAGTAGCCCTGATTGGGAAGACAATATTTTTTATTTGAAAAGAGAGGAGTTGTGGTTCTTGTCTCAGTTTTTGCATTTGGAACTGCCATCAGAAATTCGTAAAGGGCAGTTACTTAAAGAATTACTGAAAACTGCTAAAGAGCACCAAAAGAGAGCAAGTGTTTCACATATGAACAAAGATGAAGAACAGGACAAAGTCACTAACGATGGAAACCAGGAACTAGATAAAAGTAACATTCATCAGGTAAGTGAATTGAGACTCAGTATTTTAAAGGAGGAAGCGAAGATTAAAGAGTTAGAGTTAAAAGCCATGCAGTTGCAAGCTGAAGAAAAATCTAAAGAAAGGTAACACAAGATTATCTTGCAGAGAGTACGTAACGGTAATTATAATAAAAATAGTAGTTCTAGGGATAATTTTAATGTAACGTCAGCGTTGAAATTGGTACCTTTGTTCAATAAGGAAGATGTTCCAGAATTTTTCACTTCTTTCGAGAGGATAGCTGAAAGGCTGGTTTGGCCGAAGGACATGTAGACCACAATGATTCAGTGTCGATTGAAAGGGAAGGCTCAGCGTGCATATAACACACTTAATGAAGATCTTTGTAACGATTATGATACAGTAAAGCCATAATTCTTAAAGCCTATGATTCAGTTTTGTGAGGCCTATAGGCAGAAATTTCGAAATTTTAAGAAAGAGTCAGGGATGACATTTGTGGAATTTACGGGGCAGATTGAGCCAGCCAAATAACCTATCCAAAAATGGTGGAGGCAATTCAGAGACCTCGGAGATGGGAGGACCTCCAAAGCCTCATCTTCTAAAAACGCCATCACCTACAAAGCTGTTGCCGCACCATGGTCCTCCCCCCGCCTCCTCTTCGCAGGCCAATGACAGCATCCATCCCCACAAACATGTCGGATTCTACTGATACTGAACCAGATAGTAAAGTGACTTGTCTCGGAACAGGAGAGTCGGTTGTCTGCCCTAATATAACTACGCATCACCAAGGGAGAGAGATTATCAACACGGTCTATGCATTACCTGTGGATACAGTCTTCACTTTGCTTTTTACCAACTCCAAGTTCATGTTAGATTTGTACACGGCAAGAAAGACTTCAGATGTGGTAGCGAGCCCTTGGCAGAGTAACCCCGAAACAAACCAGAAAAATCGTCAGGTTACGTACACGTTGACGTTCCCGCCTAATAATTTAGGACCAAAGGTGTCCCATGTTACAGAGACTCAGGTTGTAATGCCATTCAGCAAGCATGCGACATCTACACAGTTGATGCAGGGGCATGCAATGCTAGCATTCCTTACGCTGATTCGTTTTTCGTTTCGAACCACTGGTGTTTGACGCGAGAATCGGCTACTGAGACTAGAATCAGCGTCTGGTCCAAAGTCAAGTACAAAAAGAATGTCTGGGGATTCATGAAAGGAGTAATTGATAAGAATGCCTACTGTGGAGTGGAATCGTTGCTAAACAACATAAATGCAGCCTTGCTAGCGGAAGTAGATCTCTCCTACCTCAAGGGAACGCGGCGGAGACGCCGAAGAGTGG
>NC_090750.1:12221591-12231591 GCF_036898095.1 Palaemon carinicauda
TGTCAGCCTGCAGAACATAAAAACTTTTTCTGGAAGTTGGAGCTTTTGACGTATATTAATCAACTAACTGATTAGGAAGATTATTCCACAACTTGGTCACATCTGGAATAAAACTTCTAGAATATTGTGAAGTATTTAGCTTTTTTATGGAGAAGGGCTAACTACTAGAATTAACTGCATGTCTAGTAATACGAACAGGATGGGACTGTTCAGGAAGATCTGATTGTAAAGGAGGATCTGAATTATGAAAAATCTTACGCACATTGCATAACGAACTAATTGAACGACGGTACCGGAGTTTAATATGTAGATCAGGAATAAGATATCTAATAGACTATAAGTTCCTGCCCAACAAATTGAGATGAGAATCAGAAGGAATGTGTCAGATATTCCAAAGAATCCACTGGTGAGGTGACCAGCATTTTATGATTATTACATAGGACATGGGCATTGTATGAAACCATTTCTATTGGTTTGGATGTATCCTGAAAAATACTCAAAGCACGTCATTTTGCTTCGCCTTTTTCATCTCATTTTTGTGTAGTACAAGATGGTAGGCAAAAAGATAGTAGGCTTACGATTGTCTGACATCCTACTAGGGGCAGCTCTAATCACCTCTAGCTCAGTAGATGGCGTTATCAAAGGTGAGCGATATGACAGGGCACTGCCACAAAGTTTGGTTGCCACAAAATTTTGTTGCAACATAGCTTTGCTGGAGTAGTTCAAGGAACTAGTATTTTAGAAGTTCTCGTTTTGCAGACTGGACAATGAACTAGTTATAATAATAATATTAATATTAATATTGATCTTCATCACTGATTCATACAACCATCATTCGATAATGTCTAAAGACTGCTAATGATGAGGAACAACAGAAGTTTATCATCAAAGGAGAAATCAAGAAGTTACTAAAGTATTAGAAAGCCTTTCTTGCCAATGAATCTGATAAGAAACAGTTCATTAAACAAAGACGAGTGTGCTGCAAAGCTTCGGGAACATCAAGTTATTGAAACGAGTTGGAAATGGAACTCTGCTGACATCACAAGATGGCAATACTACAGAGCAAGCCACTATAGCTTCACTGCAGTCATTCCAGGAAGAATGTGAAACTATGAACATGCTCTATTACAATTATGCTGAGAGTAAAGGGTATGATTATTACATAGTGAAAAGCACTGACACTGATGTGTTTTTTATCCTTCATCATACCAGTCACCTGACTGGTATAAATGTACTGTTTGATACAAGTGCCAGCAACAAGCACAGCCTGCTAAACATTACCGAATTGGAAACTGCCAACACAACTACTGTATGTACTACACATCCTTACTTGTAAACCATGCAACATTCTGGATGTGAAACAACGAGTGCATAGGAGAGTGAAGCTCATTACATTCTTGCATAGAAAATTGAAGTATTTTTAATCTTTATTCACACTCGGTCATACTTGGGACGCTTTTGATGAGCACGTTTAAGAATTTTATGCCTTCATCTATGCACTGTATTCCAAGAAGAAAATGACCACCTGAAATGCAGTGATGCACATCAAAATCCCTGAAAAATCCTCTGATGCTCAAATCATACAATCCAAGAACGTTGACATTAGATGCTTTCCTCCATGTAAGCGAAGTCTGCTGCAACATATTTACGGAACATGTTAAAAGGTCGCCATCTGGAAGTAGGCACTTGATTCAAAACCTCATATACCTGATCCTGTATATCATGGCTGGACAATGATTTATAAGAAGCTCAAGCCATTATGATATGAAGGATACATCCCGCCACAGGCACTATTCGATGTAACAGCAGATTTTGTTGGTGATGCTGGTGAGATCAATGAGGAATTATATGTGGACATTACTACACATGACACAAATGAACCAGGATCATGTGATTTTATCACAGATAGTGATTTGGATTGAACTCTTGGACTATGACGGTCATTGTACGGTATGCAAAAGATTCTACATATCAATATATGGCATGTTTGTTTAAATGAAATTTTAGAAACTCTGAGAATTAAATGTCAAGTATGGTATCCAAATTGAGCTCACGGAGTAGAAATATTTTATATACCCCTACATAGGTTCAGTTCGAACATCTTTATGAAATCTGAAAATATTTTGATAGTTCTGAAAGATAATTAAAAGCTTTTTCTTTTTTCATATATTCTGGGATCCTTATCTGCAAAACAAATAGTGCGAAATATGTCAGTAATCAAAACCCACACTAACTTTCCCGGGCAATGTAAAAAAAAGGAATGTATGGTAGGTTATATTCGTATACATACGCAAGTAAAATAAAAATCTAGATGTTTTGAAATTGAACGTTCAAAATTTGGCATGACACAAATCATAAAATGGTAATGTTAGGGTACCCTAATTTCAATTATGAAAACTCATATTGCATCTCAGTATTTGTAATGTTAAAATTGATGTTTATCCTCTAGACATACTAAGGCTTCGGAAAAAAAAAAATTATAAGGATATAGTTGTGGGAGAGTGCACCCGGACCATCTTAACCGATGGACTATTATAGCAGTCTTTGATAGGGATGATATCGATTATGCTCAACAGATTAACAAACTGAAGATATACAATTAATAAATGAGAAAAACTGAAAGTAATAAGAGGAGAGGAAGAAATCGTCCTTCCTTTTCAGAGGTAAAAAAAAATAACAATTGAAAGTTATTAAATTGCATTAGAAAGAAGAAAAATTGTGAGAAAGTCTTTTTTTGTGCTGCTTTTGTAGAAACTTGTAGAATTGCGAAATGGGAAAAAGTTACAGGCCAAAGTTCAAGGAACAGATCATCAGAGACCGGGAGAAGACAGTCACCGTAATTAACACTAAATTCAGCAAAATGTTTCCTTCTACATAAATTAGATTACATTTGGGAATACATTACTATATAACAGACTACTGTCACTGTATTGTCCAAATAAACTAAATAACGAGCATAATAAGATTTTATATTTCCTTTTAACAGCTAATGAATTTTGCAGATATCCAAACAAATAGGACTCTATTGTCATAATATATGGTCAATTACCTCTTTTCATCCAAACATCATATTTGCAGAAGTACACCAATAGTAGGTAAATATTTGTATACTTCTTAAATCCCTTCCTCACAAAATCATTGTGTGTGTGTTTATTTTCTTTTTATTTTGTCGTATCTACAAATTACCCCAAAAGAGACTTATTACATAATAATCTCCATAGGATGACATAAGAGGATATTGATTAAAAAAAATATATATATTATCACATCCTCAGTTCGATTCTAAATTTAACAAGTTTAAAAGAAAAAAGACTAAAAAGCTCGATAGATATGATGGCATTTGGATCTTAGAAGGGAAAACCAGTAAGTAAAATGGCGCTTAGACAAAAAGGTTCTAGTATTTCTATAATGAAGAAAATGAGACAGTCATGTAAGGATAGAAAGAATGAAGGGAAAAATAAATAAATAATAAAAAAAAAAAAACACAGTCTAGGTTATGACTAGAAAAAATTTAATGCTAAGGGGATCTGAAGCCTTTATTTGGAAGAAAGTGTAAAGAAGTTTTTAAATACTGAAGGGTAACTCATGCCAAAATTAAACTTGAATGAAATGTATGGTTTTAAGACGAAACTAAGGACAATTATAAAACATATAAAAAGGAGGCACAGTCAAAAAAAAAAAAAAAAAAAAAAAAAAAAAAAAAAAAAAAAAAGAAGAAGAAGGAAGGCAAAGGTCTTATATATTTAGATCGAAAATATTAAAAGACAAAGAAGTTAAGTTGACAATAGTTCTGAATAATAGTTAGTGAAAAATTACTGTAATTAAGGAATTGAAATAATATCATGAAATGATTGAAACTAGTGAAATTGGAGGACAAAAATTATAGTTATAAAGAGTAAGAACGGCAAAAGAAAAAAAAAATCATGGTGTAAGGTATTTAAATCTTTTCATAAGAAAGAACAGTATAAGGTGATTAAGTTTGAATAAGAATAAACTGATCAAAGGAATTGAAATATTTCGGTAAACAAAATAATACAAACTAATGATACAAAATGTTTTTACAAATAATGAAAATATCCGAAATTTTGCACTAAAAAAATTCCAAACTCCCTTAACTGTGTTGCACGATGTAGTCATTTAAAATAGTATAATGTTAAAAGATGATATTTTAAGATATATACAAAACAAAATTATTTTTCTCAAAATAACATATTGTAGAACAATTTCCTCCCTTATCAAGGAATGGTCCAATTTGTAGAGTCATCTATCGTTCGAAGGAATCTAAAAGCAAAACTTCAATTTTATTTTAATTTTGTTTTGTTAAACTTTTTATCAAGTTTGATCAAGATAGGATTTCCAAAGTTAATTCTTTAGTAGGAAGTCTGTAGACTTTACGTAGATTTAAAGGTTAATGACCTTGATAGCGGGGGCGAATCATTGCAAATCAGCAGAACATCCCAGAAATTTGTTTGAAAGGGAAAATACCCTATAGGAATCCACAATTTTTTTTTTTTTTTTTATTATTATTTATTTTTGTCTGTAGAAACAAGATATAATACACAATGATAAAATTACTGATAATTTACTATTATACGGCTTGCTGAATAACTTTCGTAAATGATGAATTCTAAAGGGATATCTGACGGATATGCTATCCGTATGGCTTTATTATTAAACTTAGTTTTGCAAAGACTGCTATCCTATGTATATTTAATGAAATTATATATTTCCGTATTTGAGGTTTTGCTTTTCAGATACCGAATTACATGAAGGCTGAAAGTGATATTCGAATGTAATAGCTTAAGAGAAGTTTCAACTATAAACGCTCCATTAAGATATTTCTTTGCACGGGATTTGGCAGATCATAAGAGCAGACCACTTATTCTAATGCGGAGCTGTGTTTATTACGATTATGGAATATATTGAGGAGTAATTACTATGATACGATAGAAAGAATAAGCTAAAACAGGAAAATGAAAACTAAAAGAAAATATTAAAAAGGAAATCATATACAATGAGGAGGGAGAGTTAATACAAATCGTCATATAGATGTATAGATGTTTTAGTAATGAGATCTAACGTAGGTAATATTAAATAAATGTCAATAGACCTTAAACTATGGAGTGTTGGGATGTTTAAGCCAAGGAAAAAAAAAATAATTGTGGAAAAGGCCATGAGGGGCTGGAGGCCAGTGATAGACATCTCCTTCCTCAATGTATTCAACAACAAGGCATCCTTCAGAATGGAGACACCCCGGACTGTCTTGGCAATCATCAGAGAAAGGGACTACCTGCTGTCCTTGGACCAGTAGGATGCCTATTTCCAGATTATTATTATTATTATCATTACTAGCTAAGCTATAACCCTAGTTGGAAAAGCAAGATGCTATAAGCCCAAAGGATCCAATAGGGAAAAATAGCTCAGTGAGGAAAGGGAACAAGAAAAATTAAAATGTTTTAAAAAGAGCAAAAATATTAAAATAAATATAATTTTATAAGCTATAAAATCTTTAACAAAACAAGAGGAAGAGAAATAAGATAAAAGATAGAACAGTGTGCCCAAGTGTACCCTCAAGCAAGAGAACTCTAACCCAAGACAATGGAAGACCATGGTACAAAGGCTATGGCACTACCCAAGATTAGAGAATAATGGTTTGATTTTGGAATGTCCTTCTCCTAGAAGAGCTGCTTACCATAACTAAAGAGTTTCTTCTACCGTTACAAAGAGGAAAGTAGCCACTGAACAAATACAGTGCAGTGGGAAGAATAGTTTTGTGATCTCAGTGTTGTCAGGTGTATGAGGACAGAAGGGAATATGTAAAGAATAGGCCAGACTATTCTGTATGTGAGTGTATAGCCAAAGGGAAAATAAACCGTGACCAGAGAGAAGGATCCAATGTAGTACTATCTGGACAGTCAAAACACCACACAACTCTCTAGTGGTAGTATCTCAACGGGTGGATGGTGCACTGGCCAAACAGCAGGAAGTTTCTTCAAAATAGAAGTTCACCAGATCGTCAGCCGGACAAGTCCAAAATCTCACTGTGGTGGCCAGGCACAGCAGTGGCCTTCTTTTTTAAACTTACTGTATTTGGTGTTGATAGAACTGCCGCCATGCAAATGATAGACCAACACGCCACCACTCCTCTTGTTTTTTTGAAATGGTGTGTTGGGCAGGCTTAATAGAAGGGCCATGGATGCCTGGTGGTTTATCAAGAGGTTGTCTTTTCCTTTTTCTGATTTTTTCTTCTCAAAACCATCCTTACTGTCCTCCCTTCAGTTGAAGTGGCTATCCTGGAGGGTATTTAGCCTTGCATGGTGTATCGGCTCCTCCATGTTGACCAGTTTTTCCGACTTTTTACTATAGTTTATGGATATCATCAATCACTTTTATTATTATTCTTTACATATTGTTTTTGTTTTAATTCTTGTTAATCTAGTTTTTAAGTATGATGTCTCTTTTTTATTTCTATTAATTCTTATGCTGTCTGGAGACATTGAGCAAAATCCGGGACCAGTACGTCCTAGATTTCGTCAATGTCGTCTTCTGTATTGCAATATTCGTGGTCTTCATGCAAATATCCGAGACCTTACAGTTGCGTCCAGACAGTATGATATTCTTTTGTGCTCAGAAACTTTGGTTTCTAATATGAGGCACTCATCTGAGCTCCTTATAACTGGTTTTAAGAAGCCAATAATGCTGAAACGTGATTCCATTCCTAGGGCCAGGGGAATGGCGGTGTATATTAGGACCGAGTACCCTGCTTCTCATAAGTCCTGCTATCAATGTGGATGTCATGAGATTCAGGTAATAAAAGTTTGTGGCAGGCATAACAACTTTTATTTGTGTTCAATCTACCGGAATCCAGACATGGATGATTCTATCTTTGATTGTCTTCTTACCATTATGGCTAAGATACAAGAAGATGATAGAAAGGCTTCGTTTGTCTTTGTTGGTGATTTTAATGCTCACCATAGGGAGTGGTTGAGTTCTAACTCTCCTACCGATCGCCATGGCTTAAGAGCTTTAGACTTTGCCTCAGAATCAGGCTGTGAGCAAATCATAAATGAAGCTACTCACAGGTCTGGTAATTGCTTGGACCTCGTATACACTGACTCCCCTGGCGTTATAACTAGTAAGGTTGGTTCTCCAGTCGGGACTTCTGATCATGCCTTGATTTCATTATTAGTGAAGACTGAGCAGCCTGTCCCTGATATATCATATTCTTGTAAAATTTATATGAAATCCCAAGCAGACTGGAATGGGATTTTGCATGATCTTTTGTGCTTGAATTGGTCACAATTATATAATAGTGTAGATCCTGTTGTCCCTTTGAATGAGAATCTAGTCAACATAATTGATAGGCGTATCCCTTCTCGTGTGCTAAGGTACCGAATGAAGGACAAACCGTGGTTCAATGATGATTGTAGACGTGCTTATTTGGAGAAGCAGGAGGCCTATCACCTTTGGAAGGGTAACAGATCAGATTTGACCTGGAACAACTATACTCAGCTTCGAGCTTTTGCTCAGAGAGTTTATGCCTCAACTGAAAAGGAGTACAATTTAATCATAAAAGAAACCCTCTCTGGTACAACTCAGGAACATAAATGGTGGTCTACCCTTAAATCTGCACTCTTTGGTGTAGATGCAACAGTTCCTCCTTTACTTAAACCAGATGGCTCAGTCACTCACTGTCCAAAGGAAAAGGCAACCCTTTTGGCTGATGTTTTTGACAGTAAACAGAGTAATGAAAAACTTGAACTTCCTCATTCCTGTTTTCCTGAGGCTAAACTAACTAGTTTAGCTTTTCGATCTCGTGAGATTAAAGCTCTGTTGTTGGACCTTGATGCTTATGGAGGTGTAGACCCTAATGGTATTTTTCCTTTGATTTTTATAAAGACAGCAGATTTCTTAGCTCCAAAGTTATCTGTTATTTTACGCAAGTTAGCAAGAAGAGGAGCTTTTAGCACTTGTTGGAGAATTGGTAATGTTACTCCTCTATGTAAATGTGTTTGTGGTAGCTCAAGTCCCACTGATTACCGCCCAATTTCCATAACTCCCATATTATCTAAAGTTTTTGAAGGTCTTCTGGCAAAACGTCTTAATAGGTTTGCTGAAGGTAATCATCTATTCCCTAGTTTGCAATTTGGTTTTCGGAAAGGCCTTGGAGCATGTGATGCCCTTCTTACAATCTCCAATGCAGTACAGAAATCCCTTGATTGTGGTCGGGAAGTTCGTATGATTGGCCTTGATTTTAGTGCTGCCTTTGACCGTGTTAATCATGAGGCCCTTGTTTTCAAACTGAAACAGTTGGGAGTGGGTGGGTCGTTTCTTAGCATTATTATTGATTTTTTAAGTAGTAGATCTCAAAGAGTTGTTGTTGATGGGCACCATAGTGAGTATAGGAATGTGATATCCGGTGTTCCACAGGGTAGTGTTCTTGGCCCATTACTTTTCATACTATATACACATGACATGTGGTTTGGCCTAGAAAATAAGCTTGTTGCATATGCAGATGATGCTACTCTCTTTGCATCAATTCCATCCCCTGAATGTAGATCTGGGGTTAGTGAATCCCTTAATAGAGATTTAGCTAAAATTAGTGGATGGTGCAAATTATGGGGTATGAAGTTGAATCCTAACAAAACTCAAAGTATGATTGTAAGTAGGTCAAGGACGGTGGCTCCTCAACATCCGGATCTCAGTATTGATAATGTTTCTTTAAATTTGTATGACTCTTTCAAAATTTTAGGCGTGATTCTTGACAGCAAATTTACTTATGAGAAACATATAAGGTCTGTGTCTTCTTCAATTGCACAAAAAATTGGCTTATTGAGAAAGTCTTTTAAGATATTCGGTGATCAATCTATTCTGAAGAAGTGTTTTAATTCTTTTATTCTACCTTGTTTTGAGTATTGTTCTCCGGTCTGGTCTTCAGCTGCTGATTCTCATCTTAATTTGTTGGACAGAAACTTACGGTCTATTAAATTTCTTATTCCTGATCTAGATATTAATCTCTGGCACCGTCGATCAATTAGTTCATTATGCATGTTGCATAAGATTTTTCATAACTCTGACCATCCTTTACATTCAGATCTCCCTGGACAATTCTATCCTGTTCGTAATACTAGGCAGGCAGTTAATTCTAATAGCCAGGCCTTCTCCATCATAAGACTCAATACTACGCAGTACTCTAGAAGTTTTATTCCAGCTGTTACCAAGTTGTGGAATGATCTTCCTAATCGGGTTGTTGAATCAGTAGAACTTCAAATGTTCAAAGTTGGAGCAAATGCTTTTTTGTTGACCAGACAGACATGAGTCTTTTTATAGTTTATATATGACATTTTTGTTGTTGACGTTGTTAATAGTTTATATATGATATATCTCTTTTGACATTACTTTTTTTAGAATGATTTATTGTTAATTTGTTTTCTTCAGTTATTTATTTCCTTATTTCCTTTCCTCACTGGGCTATTTTTCCCTATTGGAGCCCCTGGGCTTATAGCATCTTGCTTTTCCAATTAGGGTTGTAGCTTGGATAGTAATAATAATAATAATAATAATAATAAGGGATACTGTATACTGTTGATATGTTGGAACATTAATGCTTTTCTAATAATATAAAATAGCTCAGAGCCTTTCTTTGTACAGGAGATTCCTTTGTTTTCAGGGGAGGTGAGGGGGGGGGGGGTGAGGATAGGAAGAGCAATATCTCGTAATGGCAGTCTAGGAATGTTAGCAGTGAGGAATTACCTACCAGAAAAATCCATCTGAGCACTGATCGACACAGGAGCCAGTGTTTCAGTGATTAAAATAAAAATTCTCATCAAACCCACTACAAATGGCGGCATCCATTGTTCTTGACACACCAGGAGGAAATAAACTACTCATAAACCATACAACAATAGTCAACTTTAAGGTGGGGTCTGTGAAGTTTACACATGATTTTTTTTTGTCTTGCCCACTTTGGGAATTCCAGGAATCGAGGCTGTTTTAGGAA
>NC_090750.1:12241591-12271591 GCF_036898095.1 Palaemon carinicauda
ATCTGTATTTTTCTATATATATATATATATATATATATTGTATTTCTATATATATATATATGTATATATATACATATATATATATATATATATATGTGTGTATTTCTGTATATATATATATATATATATATACATATATATATAAATGTAAATATATATATATATATATATATATATATATGAAAAATAATCAAATAATGAAAAACTATTGGAGTGTTAATATACTATAACAAACAAATTAATATTGAATGGTAACAGACCAAAAAGTGAAAAATCTAGAAAAATTAATGAACAAGGAGTTTACTGTATATAGTTGCAGGCTCCCCTCATGGTCAGTGCATAGCGTTTATATAAAATGAGGAAAAATATAAGTATTATACAAAACTCATCATAAATCTTAGATTATTACTTACTATTATTTTATATATTTTTTCTGTGTTTTTTTTTATTTATAATTATTGGTATTTTTGTTAATTAGACCCTATAGATGATTCAAGATCTGATAAAAGACGAATTTCATGCAATTTCCCACATTTTGTAATGGATAATGACAAAATTGGTAAGCGAGCTTATGAATTCGATCACCGAATATTTGATTGTATATACATTTATGTTTTGAAACAGATGTTTTTTTCATTTACATATATCAGAGTGCTTAATTATATTGTTTTATGCTCTATCAACATTTTTTCTTACCCTTACAAATAATATCTCTTTTTCTTCTTCGTAATAATTTTAGTATCAACAGCATCGTTTGAAGAATTATTGTATAGTTGAATTAAATATTTAACTATCTTTTGGGTTAAAAAGAATCTCTCTCTCTCTCTCTCTCTCTCTCTCTCTCTCTCTCTCTCTCTCAAGTCCTTTGCTGGTGGATTTGAGTATTCAAACCCCTCAATGGATAATGGGAAAAGGGGACAAGCTGTTTGTTTTGTTTCTCCCCTTTTTTGTTCACCTGTGTTTTCACTGAATATGAGAGAACAACTCAAACGAGTAGGAGCCAGACACAGCAATATGGCTGGTTTTGTACAAAATTCTATGCTCTATTGGTTTTCTCGTGTAAATCGCACTAAGAGAGAGAGAGAGAGAGAGAGAGAGAGAGAGAGAGAGAGAGAGAGAGATAATAAACTCCAGTGTATCCTAAGGGTTTGACATCAAGATATATCAGTAATCCCAGACTTTAACCTGATTACATGATTCCTTTGTGATTGAAAGGTTTTGCCGAACTTTCAAAGAGTATTGGAATTAGGGAGAAGGAACAATTAAGGATACCAAGGATTCAGATGATTTTTTCCAAAGGATTTGGCTGATGTGATTTGTATTAGGTTGTGTGCAATTATGTACGTCATTACTTCATTTACTTGTTTGGCTCATTTAATTCAAAATAAATTATATATAAAATCGTGTATGATGCAAAACAATTGTATATTATATATCAATGGTTTTCAGGTATTAAAAACTTATTACGAAGAATTTGAACAATAAATCTAATATAAAAAAAGAAATTCCTATTCAAATTAGAATTAATTGCTATGTCAATAAATTTGTTGAATTATATCCCTTGATTCCGATTTTTCTCTTAGATGAAACGTTAAGAAGTAATGTGTATTCATCTGTATTCTATTATCATCTTAGATATGATCATCAAAGTAGCATGGTCAAATGTCTTTTTTTCTTTTTTATCTATTTTTTTTTTATGTAGTTTGTTCTTCCTTACTATTGTAGACACTTCTCTCCAATATTTTGTCAGAGAGACTACTCCTTATTGGAAGTACAATGTGAAAGTTCTTAACTTAACATTTAACCCTGTACAAAAATGCATTTTTTAAGGAATTGCATTCTTTATTCTAACTATAGAACTAGAATTATGAGAAAGGTTATACAAAATCATACACTGATCAACATGAAAGTGAGTCCATTTTGGCTATATCAATCCCTCCATATCTCATTAGGGAACCTTTTTTGATGTAATCAGTTATTTCTGAGCTCCCCAACAATGATCAAAGAGGATGTCATATCAATGTCTTCAGACAAAGTCTCATTGGGTATTCATGGGATGTTTGTTAATGGATACCTGGCGCACCATTGGATACTGCATGTAAATGGTGTCACGTAGACACGAGGTCACGTTTATACAATATAAGTGTGTTCTCTGTTAATTTGTCATGGAGGTTTCCCCTTTCTTGTTGTTTAGCTTACATATCGTGTAGTCATAAACTTTGGGCCTCGGTTATGTGTAATGTGATTGTTTTCGATGGAGTAGGTATCTATAACTTGCACCCTGGTAATCTTATTTGATTATGCTTTTGTAAAAGAAGGTTGTCCCTGTAATCTGATTTTTTTAACGTAATGGTTCCCACTACTTCAATCCAAAATCATGCTTTTATCTTGAACTCATCGGTAATCAAAACTCCTTAATTGGAGACCTCGCCACTCCAAAACTGGAGTCTCTCTCTGCATCGGTAAGAAAGCTCAGAAGCCACTGATATCATCTTGATTAAAAGAGATTAATTTTGAATACCCGTATATTGTTAATGCGTCTACAAGATATAAATATCACGCTCCTTTACTGTAGGAGATATTATTACTAGCCAAACCTTCAATCAGCATGGTAGTTATCTTGTTATTCCTCAGTCACTTCTTTATTCCTATCAAATAGTACTCCAGTAAACATTATTTCCATATCACTATGGTACATCGAGCTCTCTTACACCTCCCAAATAAAAAACATCGCCATGCTGTTTTTGACAAATTACTCGAGCACTTTTTCGTTTTTTCGAGAGATCAATAGTAACCTCTTGGAATCTATGGGAATTCTAAGTTTCTCATCAAGTCAAAATATAAAAATCGGTACACACAAACTTTTAAAATGACATATCAGTTTCCAATGAAAGTGTCTTGATTTCTATGGCAATATCGGTAAAGATAGGTTGTCTTTTTATTTTCGCGTTACAAGTAATAAGAAAAATAATATTAAAATCAATGATCCTGAACCTGATTTGTGGTGAATAACTAAGGAAAACCATGTTTGGTATTAGGGAATTGAGAACACGACTTAATTCTCAGATAAACAGATTAAAGTGATGGAATTTCTTTGCTTAACCAGATTATGAGGTGGGAAAGTTGAAAAAAAAAATAGTCTGTAGACTAGTGAATTGCGTGTGTAATATTTTAATATTTATCTCTTAAGCTTCAGTTTGAAAGAATTAATGTTTGTGCTGCTGAATTCACAATTATTATATCACCAGTTGAACGGAGGGTAATGATAAGGAAATCGATATGATATTCCCACTGTTAATGTAGGCTACCTCACGTAGATAATTAATGTAAATTTTATGAATTGTTTAAAACCATTTTGTTGTTTAATCACTGCGAAATAATTATTCCTACATTTTGAATCTATCCAAGAATAATCATCATTTGCAACTGATCGTGTTAAAGATTCTATTGTGGAAGTAATTTTCATTAAACATGTGGAACATTTAAAATTGGTATGATTGAACCCTACTTGCCTCTGCTTCCTCCTATAATTTAGCATTAGCTCTTGTAAAATGCCCTAAGATGTTGTGAAATTCCCCATAGCTCTAAGGAAACTATAATAGTAAAACAGAATTGCAAAATAATAAATCGAACTTCATGTGTGGATTCACTGTAGCCTTTAGAAAATATATCATTATCGTTGATCTTTTTAGCAGCATGAAGCCACTTGGGTAATTCTAAGCAAGCTTAACAAGACTAAAAGACATTCCTCTCGATGAGACATAAAGAGGATTTCCACAAAAGGTCAACTAGTATCATCTGAACCTCATATATATATATATATATATATATATATATATATATATATATATATATATATATATACCCTGTATTAGTGGTTCTCAAACTGTTGTCCGCGGTCCCCTGGGGGACTTCAAAGGCGTCTCAGGAGGACCGTGAAGGGACCACCAAATCATCTTCACACGTAGGCTATAAATAGAATCACTCCCACCATACGGTTTGCATTTAATATATGCTATCAAATGTTCTTTTGCTTCTGGTGGTATATAGTAAAAATACAAAAAAAAAAAAAAAAGAAAAAAAAAAAGATTTAATCTTTAGCACAATATGTACCTCGCTAGTTTTCTTATGAGAGAATAAAATTGTACAAGAAAAAAAATATGGAAGTTATATGAATTTAAAACGGACTAAGGAATGTTTTATAATTCCAGGATAGGTGCTGCTATCAAGCAGTACATATTATTGAGTGAGACACAAATAAAAAAAAAGTTTATTGATAACCACATACAAACGTACGTCATTTTGCCTATGTCAGACTGTTTAAGAGAGAGAGAGAGAGAGAGAGAGAGAGAGAGAGAGAGAGAGAGAGAGAGAGTAAATAGAAAGAATCAAATAAAATTACTTTACATTACATTTCATGCAATTCTTTTGTAAGTAGGAGGGAATAATCTATAAATTTATGAAATCAATAATAATACCAGGGATGTAGTTAAATTACAATACAAAACCGAACGATGGTATCGTGCATGGTGCAAAGGGACCAAATTATCGTAGACCTGATTATTTTATTTATAATAATATAGATTTTATATCGTACATTTGATAGCACTGGACATTATACACTACTGACAAGCTGTCGGCCGATTGCGTTTTATGCAACATGACCCAGACAGGTACTGCACCGATCTTTTCGTATGCACGTCAAAGCAACGAAATTGCTTCCCTATCTCCCCTCCCTCTCTTTATAAAGAAATAATCATATAATAATATTGTACTTGTGTGTATGCATGTGTGTGTGGGTATCACGGACAATTACTAGTATATGATATAAAATGTAATATAATAAAAATTTAGAATGGCAGGCCTATACAGTGTAGAGTGACTCTTTAAAAATCAGTGTGTTGACGCATGTTGTGAAGTGAAGTGGTTTGTTCTAAACTGTGCCTACTATTATTACTACTAGTGGTGGTAACCTACCACTGTAGACTACCAACACTGGTAGGCCTATACACGGTTAAGAATTACTATTTACTATTTCATTGTTACAATATTATTATTCCCCTTCAGATTTATAATGGCTCATAAAAAAAATGAGATATGATGATTCATATTTGAAATTGGGTTTTACTGTATTAACTTGTAAAGCGGAAGAGAAACCACAGTGTGTTTAGTGCTCTGAGGTGTTGGCATCTACTTCTCTAAAACTCAGCAAGTTAATGAGACACTTGGAAACGAAACATCCCAGTTCAAAAAACAAAGTTCTGACTTCTTCAGGCGTACAGCCGAACAATTACACAAATGCAGACTTGATAACACAGGTTTGTTTTCACAGATCAATAAGTCTGGTTTCATGGTCTCCTATGAGGTTTCAAGGAAAATAGCTAACCACTAGTATTACCTTGATGCATAGATGTGATATCGAGTGTATTTGGAAGTTTTGAACTTGATAAGCGGAAGTATGTCTCCTTGTCAAATGATACTGTAACAAGGCGTATAGCGGAGATGTCTGATAACATACTGTCGCAGGGGATCTTCAAGATTCAGAATTCTATTTTCAAATTTTTTGCAATCCAGCTTGATGAAACAACGAATATTTCCAACTAGCCCAACTTTGCGTCTACGTACAGTACGTATATGATAAGCACCTGGAAGACGAATTTTTCTTTTGTGAAACTCTCAGCACCAAAAACTGCAAAGGATATATTTAACAGAGTGGACAGCTTTTTTGAGACACAGGGTACTAAATGGGAACATGTTGGCGTGTATACTGACGGAGTTCCAGTAATGCTTGGTTGTCGTTCTGGTTTTCAAACTTTGGTTAAGCAAAAATCGCCAGATATTATTGGTACACATACCGCCAAGCATTAGCTATGTAAACCATGGCTGATGAGTTGAGCAATGTTTTCGATGAGGTGGTTAAAGTAGTTAACTTCATTAAATCTAACGCACTTACCTCTCGTTTGTGTTCTGCATTATGTAAAGAAAGTGATTCCGAATTTGGAAAATTCTTATTGCATTCACACATAAAGTGGCTTTTCTAAGGGAAAGTATTGAAAAGAGTTTTAATACTACGTGAAGAAATTCAAACAATTTTTGTAGACACTAAGCCAGACATCCACGCAAAATTCTCTGATGTCCGTTTTCTTATATGTCTGACATTTTTGGTAGACATATTTGAATCCATGAATTCCCTGAATTTATCACTGCAAGGAAAATAGATCACAGTGCTCCATTGCCATGAAAAAAATGACTGCTTTCAAAATGAAGCTCGAACTATGGCTTTCGAAGATAGAGAAGAATAATTTTGCCCCATTTCCACAATTAAATACATATACTGATGACAATGAGCCTAATGTCGAAGACGATATCATAGAGATGATGAAACAACATGTATCAGTCCTAAGTGAAGAAATAACTTATTATTTTCCTAACCTACAAAACTTTCAAAAATACCATCATTTTATCAACACCCCTTTTGTACTCTCTATTAATGATCTGCCTTCAGAGGATTCTTCAATACAAGAACAATATATTGAATTGAATAATGATGCAGGTGAAAAACATTTTCCGTGATGTTTGGACTGATATGGCAAATTCCCATCCCAGTGTTGCAAAGATGGCAATAAAAGTGTTGACTCCCTTTGCAACCACCTATGAGTGTGAGTCAGCATTTCCCACACTACTTGCCATCAAATCAAAATCCCGAAACAAGTTAGAAGCAACACATGATATGAGAGTTGCACTGGCTAAAACAAAGCCAATTATAGAAGAATTGGTTCAGGCAAAGCAAATGCACCCATCTCATTGAACGTACATTTGGTAAAAAGGTTGTATTTTCAGATTATATATGATTTGACCAAAAAAAACAAAAAAAAATTTTGTTCAATATAATTTGCATTTTCTTATCAATTATGAGGTTGTCAAATAAAAAAAAACTTGTTTCAGTAGATAAAGGTTTCCATTTTTATACGTAATGGTTTCCCCCCAAAAAATACCTTGGTTACAGTACTTTAATGTTACCATTTTCTGAATATGTAATTGTTAGATAAAAATGTGTTGTTTCAGTAACCGTATGGTATATTTTGTAATGGTAATTGTAATTAATTTAAAAAAGGTCCGACGAGTAATTTAAAACTTGTAAAGAGACCACCATGCACAAAATCTCACAATAGTTTGAGAACCATTGCCATATATATATATATATATATATATATATATATATATGAATCAAACATATGTTCGCAGACTTTAACATATTGTTTTCCCAGAATCAAAGGTGCATCAAGTGTTCATTTCTGGATGATGTGCCCACACCTCGAAACAATACTAGCATTGACAGAGTATGCAACTCTGCATGACAAATATCAACACTATCCTTGCTAAAGATCCCCCTTTCACAAAGGAATAGACAAATAGCGTAATTTCTAACTTTATTCCACATAGCTATTGACTACTAGGCGAAATTTACAAAAAGAGAAAAATTAGCTTACCTAGTTACTGTACAGTATATGTCTTGAGGAGAAGCTTTTGACATCATAGCAGCCTTCCCACTCTGCGAAGATAACTATAAGATAGCCCTCGGCCCGCTCCAGAGGTGTTTGCATGAAGAGTATATGCTATGGTCTTAAGGCCAAGATCAGTTTTGGTAATTAAGCCACACTGACCAATCGTTGAATACCAGAATTAGAAATTAGATGTAACTTTGGATTGACGCAGATGAATAGCAGGCACTCAGGTTGACCCTACATATCAGCATGGTCACCTATAAGTAGAAGTTTTTGCACAACTGATATGGCTGGGAAGATTCATCTGTGTTTAGTATACTGCTGTACCTAGTAAACTATATAATGTTATATTGAGTTAATCTTCTCAAAACCCTGCTGATCCGTTCATATAGAGTAACTTGAAACAAACATTTTTAACTTACAACCTTTATATTAATGTATCTCCATATTTCGAAAGAAAAAACACAAATTCGATAACATGATTGAGACATTTTTATAACTGTTGTAAACATAAAAAAACCTGTCATAGGTTATAGGTTATAGGTATTATTGCACACAAAAACTGGATTCACCTCCTGAAACAATAGAAACAGCCACTATTACAACATGCACTAATTTACATGCACAATAACAAACAAATACATCAAAGTAAGGGCCAGAAAACACAGGGACATCCACAAGCAATAATATGCGCGAAGACACACAAAAAATAACATAATAAGCTGGTAAATGCAAGCAGAGAAACACAACGTACAAGAGAGCATAAATGTAAAACTACATTGAACATATGTTACCACATTCTCCTCACCTATGAAATTCAAGCAGCATAATCATCAAAATACTTAGGAGCCCGCCGGGTCCTTTCCGACCTCCGGAGTGGTACAGGTGTAGTGCCTTGACCAGACGCAGCAGGAAGCCCTTGAACAGCACTTTCCCCGGATGTAATGTCATGAGTGACTTCTTGAAGAGGAGGTTCCGAGCTTGCTCTAGCATCTGGACGGCGCACCTTAGGTCTCTGATATACCTAGAGACTCTACAGATTGCGGCAGTGAAGGTCTGGTGGCCTCCACGCTGCTACTATCATCACCACTTAAAGGTGCTAGATGCCTCAAAGACACAGTGGACTCTCTACCATCAGGAAACTTGACATGAGCATATTCAGGATTAGCTTCTACTATTTCTACTTCATCTACTAGAGGGTCATTCTTGCTGTGCCGTACTTGCCGTCTTAATAGAGCGGGACCTTTGATGATGAGCCAGATAGGCAACGTACGACCTGACGTGGACTTCCGAGGATGCTTTAGGAAACGCTCGTGTGGTGTACAATTAGTTGACGTACATAGCAGTGAACGGATAGAGTGAAGTGCATCTGGGAGGACAACTTCTCATTTCGAGACATCAAGATTCCTTGTTCTGAGAGGTAACCGAATGGTTTTCAATATGATTCCATTGTACCTCTCCACCTGGCCATTGCCCCTTGGGTTGTAGGGCGCATTGCGACTGGTAGCCACTCCTTTCTCTAGTAAGAATTTCTTCAGTTCTTCTGGCATGAAAGAGGCTCCCCTGTCTGAGTGTACGTATGCTGGCATTCCAAATAGTGCAAACAGTTGTACCAAACACCCGATGATAGCACCAGCAGTCATGTCTGAACAAGGGAACGCAAAACGGAACCGTGAGAATTCGTCAATAACTGTGAGCAAGTATCTGTTTTTCGACTGTGACGGAAGGGGCCCCTTAAAATCCAAGTTCAATCTCTCGTATGGCTGAGTAGCTTTCACCAGATGGCCATCATCAGGCTTATAGAACTGAGGTTTGACCGTAGAGCAGATTGGACAAGAAGAAGTAACCTTCTTTACATCCTCAACAGAATAAGCCAGGTTCCGAACTCGGATGAAATGCACCATCCTTGACACTCCAGGATGACACAGACTTTCATGCTGTTGTTTGAGTTTGTCTGTAGCTACTGCACCACAGACACGCGAGAGAGCATCTGCAGGAATATTTTCCGTACCTGGACGATACACAATATCGTAGTGGTAGCATGATAGTTCAATGCGCCACCTGGCTATCTTGTCGTTTTTGATTTTGCTTGAAGATCTTGTGTCGAACATGAATGTTACACTTCGCTGGTCAGTATTCAGCTTAAAGTGATGACCAATTAGGTAATGCTTCCACTTTCTGAGGGTCTCAACTATGGCATAAGCTTCTTTCTCTACTGAAGAATGCCTTTCTTCACTGTCAGAGAGAGTGCGAGAGAAGAACGCTACAGGACGTCCATTCTGAGTGAGAGTAGTGGCAATGGCATGGTCTGAGGCATTTGTTTCGACTGTGAAAGGGGATGTAGGATCAATGGCTTGCACCAAGGGCTTTGCAATTTCATTCTTTAATTTCTCAAAAGTCAGAGAAGCTTCAAAAGACAATGGGAATCTCGTGGAGTGTGAAAGAGGCCGGACTTTCTCAGAGAAGTTGGGTATCCATCGTGAGTAATGAGCAAGCAACCCCAACATTCTCCGAAGAGAGGCAGTATCCTTGGGAAGGGGTAGACTCAAGAGAGGCTGCAGTCGTTTTGGATCAGGTCTGATCTCTCCGTCCTTTATAGAGTATCCCAGAAGGTTTTGTGACGGGCCGAGAGAGGAGTTGTGAAATCAAAGGCAGATTGGAAACGACTGAGTTTATCGTAGAATTTGACTGTGGTCATGCAGAAGTTGGGAGCCTCAAAACATATCAACATGGCGTGTCGGGGAGCGATCCCAGAGCACGTCACACATTCTTGTAGAAGTGCTCTGAACACCTGGGTCTTGTAGCAATTCTACCATTGTTATGTAGAGAAGAAGCATTCAGAAGCTGGAGAACTAGGTCACCAAAACAATGCGGAGGAGAAGTAGTAAATTGTGATTTAACTCTAGCTCTGTAAAGGAAGAGTTTCAGAGCTTATCAATGGGGGTTGTGTTGAGGAGGGGCCCCAGAGCAAGTCGACCGTGGTCGTGTAGAAGAGGGGCCCCAGAGCAAGTCGACCCTGGTCGTGTAGAGGAGGGGCCCCAGAGCAAGTCGACCCTGGTCGTGTTGAGGCGGGGCCCCAGAGCAAGTCGACCGTGGTCGTGTAGAGGAGGGGCCCCAGAGCAAGTCGACCCTGGCCGTGTATAGGAGGGGCCCCAGAGCAAGTCGACCCTGGCCGTGTAGAGGAGGGGCCCCAGAGCAAGTCGACCCTGGTCGTGTAGAGGAGGGGCCCCAGAGCAAGTCGACCCTGGTCGTGTAGAGGAGGGGCCCCAGAGCAAGTCGACCCTGGTCGTGTAGAGGAGGGGCCCCAGAGCATGCTGTGAGAACACGTTCTCCACACGGCCACGGTCGACTTGCTCTGGGGCCCCTCCTCTACACGGCCACGGTCGACTTGCTCTGGGGCCCCTCCTCTACACGGCCACGGTCGACTTGCTCTGGGGCCCCTCCTCTACACGACCAGGGTCGACTTGCTCTGGGGCCCCTCCTCTACACGACCGTGGCCGTGTAGAGGAGGGGCCCCAGAGCAAGTTGACCCTGGTCGTGTAGAGGAGGGGCCCCAGAGCATGCTGTGAGAACACGTTCTCCACACGGCCACGGTCGACTTGCTCTGGGGCCCCTCCTCTACACGGCCACGGTCGACTTGCTCTGGGGCCCCTCCTCTACACGGCCACGGTCGACTTGCTCTGGGGCCCCTCCTCTACACGGCCACGGTCGACTTGCTCTGGGGCCCCTCCTCTACACGGCCAGGGTCGACTTGCTCTGGGGCCCCTCCTCTACACGGCCAGGTTCGACTTGCTCTGGGGCTCCTCCTCTACACGGCCAGGGTAGACTTGCTCTGGGGCTCCTCCTCTACACGGCCACGGTCGACTTGCTCTGGGGCCCCTCCTCTACACGGCCACGGTCGACTTGCTCTGGGGCCCCTCCTCTACACGGCCACGGTCGACTTGCTCTGGGGCCCCTCCTCTACACGTCCACGGTCGACTTGCTCTGGGGCCCCTCCTCTACACGTCCAGGGTCGACTTGCTCTGGGGCCCCTCCTCTACACGACCAGGGTCGACTTGCTCTGGGGCCCCTCCTCTACACGGCCAGGGTCGACTTGCTCTGGGGCCCCTCCTATACACGGCCAGGGTCGACTTGCTCTGGGGCCCCTCCTCTACACGACCACGGTCGACTTGCTCTGGGGCCCCGCCTCTACACGACCAGGGTCGACTTGCTCTGGGGCCCCTCCTCTACACGACCAGGGTCGACTTGCTCTGGGGCCCCTCCTCTACACGACCAGGGTCGACTTGCTCTGGGGCCCCTCTTCAACACAACCCCCATTGATAAGCTCTGAAACTCTTCCTTTACACAGCTAGAGTTAAATCACAATTTACTACTTCTCCTCCGCATTGTTTTGGTGACCTAGTTCTCCAGCTTCTGAATGCTTCTTCTCTCCATAACAATGGTAGAATTGCTACAAGACCCAGGTGTTCAGAGCACTTCTACAAGACTGTGTGACGTGCTCTGGGATCGCTCCTCGACACGCCATGTTGATATGTTTTGAGGCTCCCAACTTCTGCATGACCACAGTCAAATTCTACGATAAACTCAGTCGTTTCCAATCTGCCTTTGATTTCACAACTCCTCTCTCGGCCCGTCACAGTTTATAGACTGGGTCCTGAAATCACACTTGTCATGATTAAATGTGAGGTTGTAATCCCTCGCCACTTTCAAGAAATGATTTAAGTTTTTGTCATGCTCCTCTTCCGTCTCTCCACATACAGTCACATTGTCCACATAAGCAAATGCCCCTTCCACTTTTTCTTTTGCAAGGATCTGATCCACAACTCGGAAAGCGGCCACTCCGTTCTTCACACCAAATGGGATTCAATTGAACTCGTACAGCTTTCCACTCGCCTCAAAAGCAGTGTACAACTTTTCGTCTTCTCTTATTGGCACTTGGTGGTAGGCGCTCTTCAGGTCCAAGGTGCTAAACACTTTATATCTTGAGACATTGTTCACTGTTTCATCGATCCGAGGCAAAGGGTAAGCATCCAGCTCAGTAAACCTGTTTATAGTTTGTGAATAATCAATCACCATTCTCTTCCTGCGATTGTGCCCTGCAGTGATTAGCACCTGGGCCCTCCATGGAGACTGGCTGGGTCTTATTATTCCTTCTTGTAGCATTCTACCAATTTCAGTTTTGACAAATTCCTTATCAGCCTGAGAGTAATGTCTCGACTTTGCAGCAATGGGTCTGCAGTCTGCTGTCAGATTGCTGAAGAGTGCGGGCGCAACCAACTTCACTGCTGCCAGCCCACATATCTTGAGTGGTGGGCGTGCTCCTCCAAAAGCCATTTCTAGAGCAGAATGATTCTTCAAGAATTCATGCCCCAAAATTACATCGCTACACAGGGCTGGCAGCACTTTGAGTTTTACACTAGGATAAATTTGTCCTTGCAGCTCCACATCAACACAACAAAGACCTAAGATTTTGGAGAGAGAGATTCATCAGCCATGGAGACGTGCCCGTCGTCAGGAAGTATGATTAGGTTGTTTTCTTTAGCAATCTTCTGACTCACAAAATTTTCCGAGCTTCCTTTATCAATAAGTGCATTAACAGGGAGACCATTAACTTTCAAACAACTCAAAGATTTACTAAGACTACTAGGCACAGCCCCAGACACAGTAGCCAGTGTTGTTGCCGAATATTTAGTTTTACCAGCAGAGGTATCCCCTACTGGTTTCCCTGACCTACACACTTTTGCATAATGTCCTTGTTTCTTATACTTTAGACATAAAGCTTCCCTAGCAGGACATTTGAACCGAGGGTGCCGTTTCAAACCACGAAAAAAACACTGATTGGCGCCAGTAGTGGCGGCAAGATGAGCAGTTTCTTCACTACTCCCTAAACACACTGAATCACCTGACTGACTTTTTGGCTGAGGTACAGCAGCAGTAATTGGCTCAACAGTAGTATAAGAAGCAGAATGTTTCTGAGCCATCTCTAAAGTGCATGCCTGTTCATAAGCAGTTTGCAAGTTAAGAGTTATATTTTCGAGTAGTCTTTGACGAATGGCACCAGAAGAAAGTCCATTGATGAATGCATCTCTAACATAGTTATCACACGCCTGCTCTGCTGACACTGCTTTGAACTGACAGTCTTTTGCTAGGAGCTTCAGAGCTTGGAGAAACTGGTCTAGAGACTCACCTGACCCCTGCCTACGTGTGGCCAGGACATGCCTAGTAAATACCTCATTTCTAGGTTTTACATACAGTGATGTCAGTGCTTTCTCAGCCTTAACATAAGTGTCACAGTCTGCTATGTAGTCGTACACTCGAGGAGCAACGTCGTTGGTGAGTAGGACTAGTTTGTCAGCATTGGGAGATGTCTTTTGTACTGCTTGGTAGAAGTTGTTGGATTTCCTCAGCCAGTGTGTCCACTCCTTAGCAGCGGTGGCAGAATCCGGGTCAGCCTCGAAGCGTTCTGGACGTAGGAACCGTTCCATGGCCTCTCAAATTTTTATCTTGTGTGCAATAAATTGTTGTAAAAATAAAAAAAACCTGTCATAGATTATAGGTTATAGGTTTTATTGCACACAAAAACTGGAGTCACCTCCTGAAACAATAGAAACAGCCACTATTACAACATGCACTAATTTACATGCACAATAACAAACAAATACATCAAAGTAAGGGCCAGACAACAGAGGGACATCCACAAGCAATAATATGCGTGAAGACACACAAATAGAAACATAATAAGCTAGTAAATGCAAGCAGAAAAACACAACATACATGAGAGCATAAATGTAAAACTACATTGAACATATATTACCACAATAACCATTTCTGAAAGATTTTCTATTTGATTGAAAATAATAGTTGCAGTAAATTAGTAGCCTTTGGTACATACAAAGATCTTTAAAAAGTAACGTAAGAATTAAAAAAAAAATTTAATCATATAGAGAGTACCAGAAATTATAGAACACTGGTTGAATAGTGAGTGCGTGGAAATTCAATAAAGAAGTATACTTACAAGAAGCTGATAAAGAACAAGGGAAATTTTTATCAACTTAAACTAAAGTTGATTTATAGTTGATATTCAAAACTTTTATTCAAGAAATGGATCATGAAAATTTTCACATGAAGGTTATTAATGTTTCTCATAATTATCTTTGCTGTTATTTTTACAGAACGGTATCTCCTTTAAATTACTAACATTTACGCTTCGAGGGTGAAAAGTGGCAAAATAAAAGAGGAGCCGTTATAAATTTCTCCTAACTCCGTTACTGGTTGAGTACCCAGATGGCCCAATAATCGTCGGCCATCTTTATTCCTTGCAGCGTTAAGCCGGTATCTATAGATACAGTAATATCGGGAGGGATCCTGCCCAGAGCTTTCATAGAAAGGAGGGCGGGTCCATCAGGTTGACATGGCTATCTCACCCAAAAATAGATTTTTCATTCGCTCAAAATCCGTTTTTATGGCTCAGGCCATGTCGTCCTGATGGAAGTTTACCAGAGCATTATTGTATCCGTGGATTTACCAGTTATGCCTTAGGCCTCAAGACAATATTTCATTGGTCATTCAGACCTAAGAGACCTATGACATTACCGTTATATGTCATTTCCTATAATCATATACCATGTTAGTGCTTCCTGCCCCCTACAGGGAAGAGTCGAACTAGACTTGGGAAAAAGTCTCGAAGTTGCATATTTCATATGACCCACCTAGTATTCAAAAAGGACATGCAGGGGTCACTGTATGCCTTTAGCCAAAGTTGTATTTATAATATGAACACAGGTTCATGTCAACCACCATAGCATTTGAGGTATAGCAGTCCAGTTGTATACCGCAACAGACAAGTTTGTATCTTGTATTGAAACAAGTTACATCTAGCTAGAAAGGTTTGTATAAATATAGGAACAAAGTTACTACCTTTGCTCGATATAATTATGGAGAATAAAAAGGGATGAAATGGATGCTCACACACATAATCTAATTAAGAAGTTTAGGGCAAAATAAGACGCACAAAAAAATTAATAATTTATCGTCAAATAATAAATAAAAATTCAGCATACATTTATGATACCATAAAAACGCAAGTGAAATATGATTTAATAACATAGACAAGACAGAATAAATCAGAAATGCTTGTTTTACCTGAAAACAAAAACTTTGCCACGTCACATGAAAATTTAAGTAAATTTTAAAAGATTTAAAAGACTTTCTGAGAAGTCTGTCTATTTACACTTGTGTAAAAAACACATGGCACTTAGTGTTCAGTCTGTCTCATCACCTTTGTACACTGGAGCAATCAATAATGTCACCATGATGACATTTCACTTACCATGTTGCACTATAAAGTGCCAACATGTACACCCTTTAGAATTAGTCCCACATAATTCACTGTTACTCGCATTACTAAGCGACGGGTTTTATTACACTACCTGCCACTTCCACGAATCGTTTTAATTCTTGCACTTGCTTCACATAGTGTTTGAAAAACCTTCTGAATTACTTCCATCCAGTAAACGAGCGGAGGCTCTCGAAGTCCATAAACTGGAAAAAAAATTACAAAGAAACAATTTTCCTAGGATCATGACCTGCGGGTGTACTGTCAGGATCCACTCTGCGTATGAAGTAGGTGATCTTCACCCTTAGTTGTTTCAGGGATAAGTTTGAGCCCGATGTTTCTCCTTTAAAGAGCTATCCTCCCCTGAAGTCTGAAGCTCTGTGAAGATAGACCTTTAGACTCTCCACTGGACACAGCGAGACATCTTCTTTCAGAGGGCAGATTCTCCAGGCCCCCCACCTCTTAGTGGGTAGCTCATTCTTGGCGAGAAACGTTTGGTCGGGAAAGTGATTTAGCCCTCCCGTTTCAGCAAACTGAATATGGCCTTCTTCCCTAAAAAAGGCCACTATCTCACTAACTCTAGCTCCTGAAGCTAGAACAAACAAGAATATAACATCTGTCTATATCCGAATTGGAACTAGTTTGGTGACCCTAGCTTGTACTGCTTCGAATCTATCTATAACCTGAATACTTGGAACCCCAAATTGGACTCCGTATTCTAGATGGGGTCTTACTAGTGGTGTGTACAGCTGTAGTATAGTGTCTTTGTTTCTGCATTTGAATTGTCTATTTATTTAGCCTATTAGTTTCTGTGCTTTCTTTTCAGCTTTTATGCTCTCTTTTTTTAAAATAAAAATTTTTGCTAATAATAATCTTCCTCCTGACCCCACACTTTTATTTCAATACCTAACCCTAAGTAATATGATTGCGGGTTTCTTTAACCTCTGTGCATATCTTTACATTTCCCACAGTTTAAAGGCATTCGTCATTTCCTGGACCATTCCCCAAGCTTCAATAGATCTTTAGGGGTGTGGTGGCCGGGTGGTAACGTCCTTGACTGGTGATAGCCAGACTAATGTTCGAGTCCCGCTCGAACTCGTTCGTTACTTAGGTCGCTGTAACCTCACCATCCTTGTGAACTAAGGATAGAGGGTTTGGGGGAACCCTATAGGTCTAAGCGCTCATCAGCAGCCATTACCTGCCTCTCTCCTGGCTGGAGAGGGGGCTAAGGCACTGATCATATGCAATATGGTCAGTCTCTAGGGCATTTTCCCGCTTGATAGGGCAATGTCATTGTTCTTTGTTTCTGACATTCATGAGCGCCCTTTATGCCTTATTTAGTATATGAGAGAGAGAGAGAGAGAGAGAGAGAGAGAGAGAGAGAGAGAGAGAGAGAGAGAGAGAGAGAGAGAGAGACTGGGATATTATTAATATTAGTTAAATTGCCCTAAAAAGTCCTTCTGTGTGTGAATATGTGTGTGGTTGCATTTGTTCGTGAAAGGTAGAGAATTGATGCAAAATAAAAGTCAAATTAACACAGAAAATATTCTTATGCAAGGAAGAGAGACAGTCAATAAAATGAGAAAGTTTAACATAATTTTAAGAAGAAATCATTTCCTTAGATTACATACAAAATTGATAAAAATAAGATTCCCAAGAAAGTAAGAAGCGGAAAATATATGGGCATATAAATATCATCTTTAACGACAAGTTTGAATCTATTAGCGAAATATACAAATATATATATATATATATATATATATATATATATATATATGTATATATATATATATATATATATATATATATATATATATATATATATATATATATATATATATATATATATATATATCAACACAACATCGTGTTCAAATAGAAATAAATTTCTACCTCATTCTTGGGATCGAACGCTAGCCCCTTCTAATGAAAGGCCAGGTCGAAACCAACCATGCCACGAGAGGCCATAAAAGATATCGAAACCTGACGCTACCTAGCTGTCCGAGGATTTACTTGGTGAGACATCAGTCTCTTACCAGCGAGTTTTACCCGATATCCCGGCCCACCAATTGTATCATGTGGTGGACCGGGATATCGGGTAAAACTCGCTGGTTTCGATATCTTTTATGGCCTCTCGTGGCATGGTTGGTCTCGACCTGGCCTTTCATTAGAAGGGGCTAACGTTCGATCCCAAGTATGAGGTAGAAATTTATATATATATATATATATATATATATATATATATATATATATATATATATATATATATATATATATATATATATATATATATATATATATATATATATATATATATATATATATATATATATATATATATATATATATCTAAAAATTAAAAAAAGTTAGACTACATGTGTAACACTGAGGGAAAAAGGAAAATTAGGCAGTTTATATCAGAAACCTTCTACTTAGCCTTAGCCCCCCGAGAAATGTTGCTATGATTCTAAAGATATTTCTTTGTGATGGGAAATCCAGGAAATATTTAGCCCTTAAGGTTGGAGATATATCTCTATTGTCCATTTCCTGTCCCATAGTATCGAGTAGGAAACCTGTCTTATTGCCTGTTTCTCTGTCAATCTTCATTACCCTTCATGTATATGTTTTTTTTTGGAAAATTTCTAATTCCTGGTTATTAATTCTATCAGGTTCTAGTATAATGAATTTATGTGTTTTTTTTTTATATTTCTTTTGGATGTTTTAAACAGCCAATGGTCTTCAATATTTCTGTTCCTTTCTAGTTATAATTCAGTAGATTTCTTTAATATGGAGAATAATTAAAAAAGAAACTTTTGAAAGAACTCTCTCATAGGGGACTCTATGAATTAAAAGAGATAAGTATCGGATAAAAATAATTTGTTTCATGTTTAAGACTTGTCGCTGCAAATGGTTTTCGGAATAGTTTATAATATGTACTTATGCCCTAAATAACATATCATATAGCGGTTTCTTTTGTTTTTACGGCAAATTATTTTTTTTCTATTCTTATCTCATAATAATATTATCCTAATTTTTTTTTTAATATAGCAATGTCTAAAAGAAAATGTTACCTAAAGAGACCTACTCGAGAGGATGAGCTGTTGTAAATAACAATATTCGTTAAAGATGTGACAAAGCAACAATGCCATATGAACTAAGTATTCGAATCTAAACTCAACACTGGGAAGAAGAGAAAACGTTTCTTCTCGTAGAAATTTTTTATAGATAGATGGATGGATAGATAGATATTTAGATAGATACATAGATAGATAGATAGATTGATAGATAAAAATAATAAAGTCGATTGGAAGACCAATAATGGAAGGAAAATAGACACAGAAGGACAATCTGAGAGTGGAAAGGAGCAAAAAGAAATCTATGATAGGTGAGGGTTTCTGACAGATGGACATCCGGTCAACAGACAACAACAAAGGGATGAACAGAAATCAGTTTTAAGATCTTTCCATCTTCCGAGATAAAGCGATAAAAGATTTCTGATCCTACATTGAAAGCGGAAAAGCTTTTCATCTTTTCGAGATATTGCGGGCATTTTATAGTCTCCATTTTCAATTATATAGGAACAGTCTGACAGACACTCAAATAGAAAGGCTGCTAACACCACGAGGTAGGAGAGATGATAAATTTAGCATCTTCTTATGAATTTTCTTTTCTCTATTTAGATATATAGATAGCAAATGAGAGAGAGAGAGAGAGAGAGAGAGAGAGAGAGAGAGAGAGAGAGAGAGAGAGAGAGAGAGATTCAGATGGTTATCACGTGGATGATTATTCGCGCAGTTTTCGCAATCACTCTAAAGTATGATGGCTAAACGAAAGAAAAAATATTATAAGTATCTTTACTACAAACACATACTACATACCTAATATGCAAGTTTTAATTTATAATGTAAGAAAAATGGAGACAAAAGAACTGAAAAGGCATTCGGGAGAGTACATGCCTATGCCACCACTACTTTTTTCAACAAGAAAAATGATGATATTCATGCAAATCGGATAGAAATTTATCTTAATACAGTAAAAAGGCGTTTTTTGACCTTTTCGTTACCCTCGTCTTGACGCTTGACGCAATCACTTCCAAGATAAAATCAAGTTTCCCTTGGATCATGGCCAACCATCCTACCATGAGATTAGATCAAATAGTTCTTGAACTATGGAAATTACAAACACACAGACCAACATACAAAAGTAAATACACAAACAAAAGTAATATCATTACTATATCATGTTGTATATCATGAAAAAGGAAATAGAATTATGCATATTTTGACACTAGTTTCATGCAAATTAAAAAAAAGTTGGCCACGGTTAGCCAGAATGACGTTTTTAACCTTTTCGTGACATTGGCCTTGAATTTTATCCCAATCGCTTCTAAAATCTAATAAAATTGTCCTTGAATCGTGGCCAATCACCCCTGCAAATTTCATGATACTTTGTCAAATAGTTTTTGAGTTATATGAATCACAATTATTATTATTATTATTATTATTATTATTATTAACTAAGCTACAACCCTAGTTGAAGAAGCAAGATGCAATAAATCCAAGGGCTTCAACAGAGAAAAATAGCCCAGTGAGAAAAAGGAAAAAAAGGAAATGAGTAAAAATTATAAGAAGTAATGATAAATTTAAATAAAATAAATTAAAAACAATAAAATTATTACAGATATATGATGTATAAACTTTAATAGGACTTAGGTGAGCGTGTTCAACAAAAAACATTTGCCGCGAGTTCGAACTTTTGAAGTTCTACTGATTCAACTACCCGATTAGGAGGATCATTCCACAACTTGATCACAGCTTGAATAAAACTTCTAGAGTACTGTGTAGTATTGAGACGGACGATGAAGGCCTGACTATTAGAATTAACGGCATACCTAGTATTACGAACATGATGGAACTGTCCGAGAAAATCTGAATGTAAAGGATGGTCATAGTTATAGAGAATCTTATGCAACCTGCACACACCGCATTCATACAAACAAATGAATACTCAAACAAAGTTAATGGCATCACTCTATAACGTTGTATATCACAAGATATCACAAGATATGGAATTCAATTATGCACATTTTGACCCTAGCTTCATGCAGATCAGATAAAAATCGACCACATTAGAGCCAAAAGAATTTTATAATTTAGTAACTTTGTCTTTAACGTTTTCACCCAACCAATCCAAAAATGTATTCAAATTGTCCTTTGATCATAGGTAAACATCCCACCAAATTTCATGAGATTCGATATTTTTTTGAGTTTTGTGATTAATCTTTCACCTTTTCATGACCTCAGCCTTGACCTTTTACCCAATCACCCCAAAAATTTGATCTAATTGACTTTGGATCAAGGTCAATTATCCCAGCAAATTTCATGAGATTCAGCCAAACAGTTTCTGAGTTATACGAATCACAAACACAGACAGAAAACGCCTATCAAAACATAAACTTCGACGAATGATGTTGGCGAAGGTAATAAACAAGAGAAATGACAATAAAATAACGCATATAACAGAATTTAACTAGGCCTTTGTTTCCCTTTAAGTTACAGTCTAAGAGTGTAGAATTTTTCCGGAAAAGTTGAAACGAATAGTTAAATAAAAACGTTTAAAATGGGCCCAGTTTTGGAATACATTCCCTTAATGTTTGGGTTATCTAAACTCTTCGCGGAAAAGTTATTGGTCATTTGGATACTTCTGAATCGTCAATTCTTATGGGTGATATTCACCTATTTTTTCCGATGCTTTATGACTAGATGATACCTCTGGAAAAAAATAGTCTACCATTTTTTACTATATAGTATTACCTCGTTATACAAGTAATTCTGAATATGATCAATATTATTCAAACTGATAAAACAACATAGCATCTGTCTACAAGCAAATATTTCCCTCTGAATATTCATTTATTGAAGAAATACTAACTATACTAGTTCGGAATAAGTAGGGATGTGCCCATATACAAGAAACAGTTTTTACGCTGTGTTTACAAGTATTTTACTCCATTTGACAGGCCATCTTAAAGAACAGGTAAAATCAGTTGTCTTCAAACAGGTTCTTTGTAAAGATGAATATAAGCGTTTAAACAAAAGATAACAAGTATCCATAAAGCGTATCATAAAGCGTAAATTAACAAAGCCAGTTAGTGCTACTGAGCTCTGTTACCGGAGACAACTTGTGTTATAACCAATTTTGCATGGGGGAAGAATCTACCTCCAAGCAGTAGTCCCCTTTGCCTCCTCCTCCTCTGTTGTCTTCCTCACGCCAGACACGACTCTCCTTAACAGTATAGTTTGAGTTAATTTACCAATATTTGTGATTTATATTGTAAATTTTTTTTCCGTTTCTGATTTTAAGGTTGTAATATATCCTACAAATTATTATTATTATTATTCTTATTATTATTATTATTATTATTATTATTATTATTATTATTTTTGGGCTCAAGCCATGTCGTTGTGATGGAAGTTCCTTAAAGTAGCTTCCTAAGGGATATATGTACTACAGTGATATTCCCAGAGAATTTTACCTTTAGGTATCCAGAATTCTAACTCCTGGCGCGAATATCCTTAAAATCTCTCCAAAGGATATCGCATAATATCAGCGGACGCATTCTTGACACGCCTCCATAGCAATCTGCACCCCAAACAGTGTTTTGGCTTCGAGAAGGATGTGGCAAAAGGGAGCCGTCCAAAGGCTCTTCCCGCTCTCGTAATACTATTGGGAATACAACAGCGCCATTCCCACGACGGCGGACATTCCTTTTTTTGTAGCGATCTCGCTCGGTGATATTTCCTGGTGATCTAACTTATCGATCGTTTTACAGGATTATTATTAAGCTTTCTCCATCTTCTTCCACCTCTGGAAAGTTGAGCATCGGGTCTTTACTATGAGTATATATTAGCTCCTGTTTCACAAGGAAATTAAAGTATTTTATTGTGTTTAAGAGCTAGGCCAGTTACTGGAGGTGCCATGGCGCCGTCGTTCGTTAGGCATGTGTTATTTAGATAGCAGAACGACTTCCAGGTTTTAATAGCTTTATTTAATTATTTAAATTATTTAGCTATTTAGGCAATTACTCCTGTAAAGTTTAGATAATGTGCTTAATTTTTGTTTCCCCCTTTACTCTGTCGATCGTAAAGTTAGAGTTTCGGTGATTCAGGTAACCGAGATCTCGTATAGCCTAGGTAACCTTACCTAGACGTTTTACTATACGTTCAGACTTTCCCCGGTTACCCTCGTGTATTGTTTTCATTCAGTGGAGACTGATACCTCCTAGAATGTTATGAAACATTACATGTCTCTTCTGAGACTTAAGGGTAATCTCTTTCCCTCTGAGTGTAGCCTCAGGCTACAACCCTAATAGCCATGCCTTGAATTTTATTCAGACATGGCTAACTTAGGGTTTGTCGGGCCTCTTCCCTTAACCGTTGGTTGTGGTATACCATCGGGTTTTGGGACTTAGTCAGAATCTCAGAGTATTTAGTCTTATGTCGGCGACCTGCAGGCAGGGCGAATGGGTTGTAGGATACCATCATTCCCCTGCCGACTAGGTGGCCGGTAATGGAGGTTAGCCCTCATTAGCCGCACTTGAAGTTATTGTAGGATACCATCTTCTCCTTGGGACTAAAAGACTAGTCTTATGTCACAGTACTCTGGGCTGAAGAGTAATTTTCTTTAGCCTAGGATACGTGGCACTGGAACTCTTTTTCTTCTTTGTTGAGAGGAGGCGGCAGTGCCGCCATCCCCTTAACTGTGTCGGCAATCTCTGGGTTGGAGAACTGAGTCTCTCCTGTTCCCTGGTATTCTGCCGATACCGAAACAGAGTTTCTTTTACAGGTGGTAGGATTGACAATTTTTGCCAGTTCCTTTCACACTCGTTACAGGACCCTGTTCTCTACCCCTCTATCCTCTTTTGATGGCTGAGCCTTTGTCTTTCTTTAGGCCGGTATTTTGCAACCTTCCTATGCTTGTAGGTTGCCGGAGCCAGCCAGACTCCCTCTCGAGCCATGCCTTTGGCTGACGGCAGAGCATACTGCCGCCAACCACATCTTTTGTCGGCAATTGCCGGCCCAGCCGGCAGCCAAGATGGCTGCCGGCGACCATGATGGCCGTGAGAGGGAAGTCCCTTCTGTTCCCAGGGTTCTTCAGTCCTCCCTTGGACTGCTGCTACAGGTCCTGTTGCCAGGGTACTGCCGGCCAGGATGGCACTGATAGAGCTGACTCAGTTGGTAGCACGCCGACTGTACTGGTACTGCTGGACTTGCCGGCCAGCAGTGTATCGGCGGTACCTTGTCGGTAATAGTACTGTAGCTGCGTGGAAGCCTGAATGGTACATTCTCCCCTTCTATTAGAACCTTCTTTCTGGAAAAAGGCAGTCAAATTAGACTTTTACATCCTTAATTACTGTATATTTTCACAGTAAAGAGTAGCCTTTTATTCCATGCTATCTCTCTCTCTCTCTACCTAGCATGCCGGGTATGCCAGCAAGACCTAGCTATGCCGGCTACATGCCGGCTGAACTACTGTATATTTTATACAGGTAGCCAGTATATCAGTTTATAATAGAGGTTATTTCTAATATATTTTGGATATCCAACACAGGCATTGGCTGAACCCAATCCTATATTGAATGAATATGATTTCTTCAATATCCTGATTAGAAATCAGTATTAGGATTACCATACAATATTAAACACTTCAAGGCAGGAGTAATACACTCCTAACCTTTAAAGGGTGGAGCCTTTTTCCTTGAGTCTCCCTGATCAGGAAACTCTATATTTTAATATAGTATGAAGACTATAGCAAATAGGCTGAGTGGGATATACAAATATATGTCTTTATTTTCCTAATCCAGCTGGCTTCATGCTAGAAGGACCATACTGTCATATACTATGAAGGCAGCATAATGACTAGACTACAATACATGATGTACGGTAGCCAGTAAATTGCAATATAGACTTACCGCAATTAGAAAACTACAGTACCATGATACAGAAATATTTTCTGACATACCTAATGGTATCCTTGTACGAGCATTCTTCTGGTACCGTTCATATATTTAATGAATAGTTTTCTTCAATATTCTGATCGAGAATGAGTCATCCTGCCCCCACAGTATTAACATTATTTTGGGACAGTGATTTGATACTTCTATACCCCTAGGGGTGAGAGTCCTTCTACTTGGAGTTACTCTATAGAGAAATCTCCAAGGAGTTAATACTGAGGGTAGGCAACAGCATTTGCTTACAGGGGTACACAAGTATGTATCTCCTGCTATCCCTTTATAGCTTACTATCCTAAGCTACTCTATTGTAAAGGACATTTGTATGTTAATTGTCAAGGAGATAATCCATTGTATACTGATTTGGTTTTCCTTTGTTTACAGGAAGAACACCAGATACCTTGTGCTGCAGTCCTCAGCAAGTCCAAGAGTAAGTATTTTTACGGTCATAATACTTGCAGGTTTCATGCCCCCTGCAATATTACTTCCGAATCCCTACATTATTGGAACCCACAGGTTTGCATTTTATGTCGGACATTAAAGTCTACAGAGACTAGGGATACAGCTCAAAATAAATTAGGCAACTGGGTGAGATGCTTTCAAAAGATCTCTCCGCGACCTTTCCTACCTAATGATGGGATGCGTAAGCTACTATTTCCGTAAGCAAGTGAGGAAACAGTAGTGCCTCAGGAGCTAACTACATCCCCTGACGGCCCGAAAACCTTTGGGATTAAGGGCAAGAAATGCCCCAAGGTAGAAGAGGAAAATATTGCGTTGGAATTTCCTCCACCTGTGCCGGCTTTAGAGCCATCGATGTTGACATCTTCGTCTTCTACCCCTAATTTGGATAATGTGGTAGTATTATGTATCCAACTGAAGAATCAAGTAGAGAGCTTTCGTAGACAAAACGAGAAGCAGGAAGTAAAACGCAAGATAGATCCTCGTAAAGTTTCTCTTGACGCTTCCCAGGGGTCAGTCAAACGACCCATGAATCAAGACCTACCAACATGCTCCATAACCAATCCCTGGAGGTCTGCGGAGCAGATGCCGATTTCAAATAGCAATATCTGAATCTCAGAGAAAATAGGTGCAGTTCCTTTGGACAAAATTCAATTTTGGCCAAGCTTTGATGCTTTCCCTAATTGTTGGGTTCGACTGAAGTATGAACCAAAGTCAAGAAAAGGAACGGAACCAAAGGAGGTCTTGATTCTCGACCATGATAAGGCACAGACTATCCTTTCAGGTAGTCTAAGAAAGGCGGGTTATTCAGAGTTGAAGGTATTCTCACTGAATAACGGACACCCTTCCTTTCTTGCTCCTACTTCACTCTCATTCCCCTTTATGGGGAAGGCATTTACTTCTGTTGCCAAAGTGGTAGAGGCGGGTAAGCCATGTCCCACACTCGATGAGTGCAAACCTTTGTCACCAGTATTTCCTGGACAAGAAAGGGATTGGAAGGAAGTCCATTTGACATTTTCAGTAGGAAAATTAGACAAGGACGTCGCAAGTCGACAATTCAAGGTATGTCTCCCTAAATTGTCTGAGTTGCTCTTTTGTAATGAACAAGAGTCAAAGGAGAGACTTGCGACATCCCTTTCTCTACAAAACTACATAGAGTTGTGTTCAACCTACGAGAGTACCCCAGACATGCTCATGGTCATAGACAAAATGCGTATGGCTATCTTGGTGAAGGACCTTTACGCCTTTATGAAGGCTAGGAGAGCATGTGGAGAGTTCATGTTCGCTGATGCAACAGTAAAACACGAAACAAGGAAGCTAATATCTTCCAACATCTTGGGTAAAGACCTCTTCCCACACGAGGTCACTGAGGAAGTAATCAAGAACGCCACCATGGAAAACATAGGTCTTCTCCAAAAATAGGACAGTCCTTCAAAGAGAAAATCTTCTGTGGTTGTGGGTCCCCAACCTAAAAAGAAGATTGGAAATGCTGGAAATATCTGGGCTGCTCAACAACATCCCACTATTCCAGTGACCACGATGCTACAGGCAGATAGTCAAAAGTCTAAGCCTACTGACTACTCAAAGCATAAAGACGCTTCGGCTAGGAGGAACTTTCCCTCAGGATTGCAGGACCTTCGATCCTTCGGTCCAAAGCCTATTCAAAATGAGCCATTGATGGGAAACAGAAATGTCCTTACAATCATTTCCTTACCTTCTCCTACAGTTCAAAACCCTCCTAGAGGATTATACCTGAGAGCTATAGAGCATACAGGTAGTAAGAAAACTTAAGCTCATCGAGTTCCAGGGAAGGCTGCTTCGTGTTCACGAAAAGGACTCAAGATATCAATGAGCCATTCTGAACTTGTTGCCACTCAACAAGTTAATAAAAAACAGCAAGTTCTGAATGTTAATCCTTTTGAACATATGGACCTTGTTTCAATTAAGGGTGTTCGTAGTCTTTTCAGACCTGAAAGGTGTCCTTCGGAACCTTCCTCTCAACCACCCCCCTTCCTCCTATCTAGAATTCATGTTACAGTGAGTAACATTTATCCTAAGGAAGATACGTGTCGAAATCACAGTTCTAAGTATCTTCAAAGGATTGACGAACTTAGTCACGTCAAATTCAAGCCTAGAAATAGTTCAGGTATTAATATACCTGATCAAGAGGCTGGAGTGGGCAACACCCGAAGTGTCCGGCCAATGTGCATTCAAAGAGATGACCCGGTTCCTGGGACATCACGGATGCAAGGTAGGCTTCTACAAGTCTCGACTTTCTCCAGCTCAGGGGTTTCGATGTTAAAAAAACCATCGAAGCCCTCAGTCACATCAACTCTCCTCTCCTTTTGAAATATAAAAGGAGCTTGTGAGGTCTGTCAAGAGACTCAGGTATTCAGTCAGAATACCAAAACGCCAACAAGAAAAAGCGCTAATCTTTCCCCAGTTCGCTATAGTGAAAGACCCGGTGCTAAGGGCACACAGGAAAGATGCGTTAAGAGCTTGGAGAATACACGCATCAAACGCTTGAAGAGATAAAAAAAGACTGAGATCGGTCCCTCTTTAATCGCTTCTCTAACAGAAATTAGAGCACGAAAGTCCCAAGACTCTGCTGGTCCTTTCATGGGTGGGGAAGCCCCCTCCAAACAGACCAGGCTCCTTACGACTGATCTGGGACACCGAAGCGATAATAAGACTTCACATTCGAACATCTCATTAAGTCTTGGTGAAGTTACCTATCCCTCTTTTGAAGGGACGGCACCTACCAGCAGATCATTTACAACTGATCCACGATGTGACGGTGGATACCCTATTTCGATACAAACCGATAGAGTTGGAATGGTCCATGGGCGCAGACATATTCACTCCCAGATGGGAACAAGTCCCGGAACGGCAATTCGACCTCTTCATCATGAGCATCTTCAAGAAACTACCTGGCTATATAGCTCCATACGAGGATCCTCTAGTGGGGCTGATAGACTAGGTGAGGCTGATCCTAGCTCTGACCCTAGGTATATTTCCGAAGATTCAGAAATTAACTGCCTTCATTTTATCACAGAAAACCCAAACCCTTCATAACATGATTTTCTTGCTCTAGCTGTTAGAAAAAGGTTTGGGATATCAAAAGGCAATATAGAATTCTTAGAAGAATATAAGGCCAAGTCAACTAAAATACATTATGAGTCTTCCTGGAAAAAGTGGGTTGCGTTTGTCAAAGCAAAAGGACCGAAAGAAATTTCAATGAACTTCTGTCTGTCCTTCTTTGTCCACCTTCATAGCCAAGGTCTGGCGGCCAATATGATAAATACGTGCAAATAAGCCTTGACTAGGCCTCTCCTATATGCCTTTCAAGTGCATCTGGCGAATGAAATCTTTAAAGATTCCGAAGGCATGTGCTAGGCTTAAGCCCGCGGTACCACCAAAGCCCATCTCTTGGTCTTTGGACAATGAAGATCTAAGCCAAAAGGTTAGTTTTCTATTCGCTATCGCCTCCGGGGCTAGAGTTAGTGAAATAGTGGCCCTGTCCAGAGATGAGGGTCATATTCAGTTCCCGGAAGTAGGAGAACTGAATCCATTTCCTGATCCATCCTTTCTCGCTAAAAACGAGCTACCCACTATGAGGTGGGGTCCCTGGAGAATCTGCCCTCTGAAGGAAGAAGTCTTTCTATGTCCTGTAGAGTGTCTAAAGGTCTATCTTCGTAGAATTTCAGACTTCAGGGCAGGACAGCTCTTTAAAGGAGAAACTTCTGGATTAAATTTATCCCTAAAACAACTAAGGGCGAAGCTCACCTACTTTATTCGTAGAGCGGATCCGGACAGTAGTCCCACAGGTCATGATCCGAGAAAGATGGCTTCATCACTGAAATTCTTTCAGTATATGGACTTTGAGCACCTTCGTTCATACACCAGATGGATATCCTCCAGAGTGTTTTACAAACACTATGCAAAACAAGTGCATGAACTGAAACACTTCGTTGTGGCGGCAGGTAGTGTGTCAAAACCTGCCCCCTAATTACTGTAGTAAACAGTTTTTGGTTTGGGACCTCATATGTCGTCGCACATGTAACGGATGAGAATCATCCAGAGTGTTCTATATACACTATGCTAGACAAATCCATGATCTGAAGCAATATGTGATGACGCCAGGTAGAATATTTAACCTGCCGTCTAATTTTACAATGAACAGCTAATTGACTGGGACTGTCAATTAAAGGGAGAAGAGGGCACCCTTCTTAGGTGTGACATCTTTTAATTAAGTGTTACCATGAGAACACTGGCTCTGTTCAAAATCCCAGGTGTGGAATTATACAGATAGTACTAGTGCCGATGTACGAAGTACACAGTGCAGATGGAAGTAACCAGTACAGGAATTATGAATAGAAAATTTTTTATAATTTTCTTCAGTCTGAGAGTGGCACTCATCATTTCTTCCTTCAAGTAGGAAATATAGTCTTTGTACTTGTTACAGGTATAATCCCATTATCATACTACATTCGTTTTACTGAACATCTTTTAGTCATTTATTAGTATTAAAGGTCTATTAGAATGTAGTGCGTCCACCTTCGCCAGACAATTGTATATATATATGCCAGAGTTCTTCAACTTACCAAAGTAAGTATCCCTCATATATATGTATGCATCAAATAATAGATATAAGAGACACTGATGTTATTTTAGCAAATATATAACTATGA
>NC_090750.1:12276591-12284091 GCF_036898095.1 Palaemon carinicauda
GAGAGACACTATTTCACTAACTCTGGCCCCCAAAGCGAGTACAAACAGAAATATGACTTGATTTCAAAACCTTCTAAGCGCATTCCTCATTGTTCATTATTTATACACAATGAAGGATCATATCTAATGACCATGCAAAGGGTCTTTGGAGGCGCTGAAGGGCTAAACCCAGCATGGGCCTTTGTAGTTCATTAAGAACGTCGTTAGAAAGGTCAACCTGTAAGGCATATGGTATCTGACTTGTCAAGGCAGGCTTGAACAATAGAATTGTGTTGGCTGCTAAACCTTGCTCATGAAGGTAAATGAAGAATGATAAATAGGAATCTGCCGGGATTTCTTTTGGTTTCTTCACCTTGACAAAGGATAGCTATTTCTTCCCTGAAGCCTCATAATGTCTTCTGGTTTCCTCCAAAAGTCTAAACTGACTTTTAACACCGAATCTTTTTCTCGTCGCTAAAGAGAGAAAATCATGAGCTGTAGGTTCCGTGTTTTCTGTGATGGAGCGAAGACAGTCGACTTCTGTACTCGCTGAGACAAGAATGGATCCGGTAGCGGTACGAATTTTAGTCGTAGTTCCAATGCCAGAGGGAACCACTCGCTATTTGGCCACTTGAGGTCCACTATTGCAGCTTTCCCTCTGAAGGATCTCAGCTTATCGATAACCTTTAAAAGGAGGTTGTGAGGAGGAACAGATAAATATTGGACCATCTGTTCCAGTCTAGGAACATAGCGTCCACTGTCTTCGCTAGCGGATCCTCTATGGGGACACGTAACAATCTATTTTCTTGTTGTCTTTCGTCGCAAAGAGTTCTATCTGCAGCTCCGGGACTTGGTTCGAGATGAAGGAGAACGATCCTGCGTCACGGGACCATTCTGACTCTATAGGTGTAAACCTGGATAGAGCATCCGCTGTCACATTGCAGAACCCTTGAATGTAAACTGCTGACAGGTGCCATTTCTTCCCTTCCGCCAAACGGAATATGGCCAACATTACTTGGTTGATTTGAGGTGACCTCGACCCTTGTCGATTAAGGCATCTCACTACCACCTCGCTGTCTAGAACCAGTCTTATATGGGTCGAGTGGCGAGGAGATTCTTTCTATAGTGTCAGAAGAACTGCCATGGCTTCTAGAAAGTTAATGTGAAATGACTTGAAAAGATTGGACCAAGCTCCTTGGTCTCTCTTCTGATGAGAGTGACCTCCCCAGCCTTCCTTTGAGGAGTCTGTGTGGATAGTTATTGATGGGGGAGGAGGTTGAAGAAGTATTGAACTCTACAACTGCTTGGCATTGGACCACGGCTAGGGAAGCGTTTGCAGTCGAGTCGGTAGAGGTCTTATTAGATCTCTTCACGCGTTTGATGCGTATTTTCTCCAGACTCCTGTTGCATTCTCTTAGCAGTGCTCTTAGCACTGGGTCTGTTATCGAAGCATACTGTTGAGAGCCCAGCACTCTCTCCTGTTCACGTCTTGATATTCATTTGGATTTCAATAGTCTCTTGACAGATCCTGCTATTTCTTTCCCAGTAATGGAAAATCGACGTGAATCCAAATTCCAGTGGATTCCCAACCACTGAAATTTTTGAGCTGAAGAAGGTTGAGACTTTTTTATGCTGATCTCGAATCCCAGATGTTCCAGGAACTGGATCACTATCTTAGAAGCTTGCATGAATTGTCCTGGATGCTGCTCACACCAGCCAGTTGTCCAAGTAGGCTACTACTTGGACCTCCTTTAGGCGTAATTGATGGACGGCTGCGTTTGCGAGCTTCGTGAAAATCCTTGGGGCTATGTTTAGCCCGGAAGGCATGGTTCTGAGGGCGTAAAGTTATCAAGGTAACTTGAAGCCTAGGTAGCAGGAGAAGTGACGATTAATTGGAACGTGCCAATAAGCGTCAGACAAGTCTACAGAAACAGCATATGCATTTTTGGGCAGTAGGGTCCCTATGTGTTGAAGTGTGAGCATTCTGATCTTGTAGTTCACTATGAACTAGTTGAGTGGTGACAAGTCTAGAATGACTCTGAGTTTTTCTGAGTCTTTCTTTGGAACACAAAACAGCCTTCCTTGGAATTTGATGGACTTAACTTTCCGGATTACTCTTTTGTCTAAGAGCTCTCAGACATATTTTTCCAGAACAGGGGTTGAGTGTTGGAAGAATTGAGGAAATTGAGGTGGAGGACTGCTCCAGCTCCAACCTAGTCCATTCGTTATTAGGCTGTGGGCCCAGGGATCGAAGGTCCTGAGATCCCTAAATAGCTGTAGTCTCCCTCCTACTGGAAGTATCTCACTTCTGCTGTTGTGGACCTGAGGCCTTGCGTCCTGTGTCCGCCCCTAACCTATCAAAGGAGACTCATTCTCTATTCTAGGAAGAAGCAGACCACAGACTAGAAACTCTGATGTTCTGCCCTAACCCAAAAAACCAGTCACTCTGGTTATCAGGTCAGGACAGACATATCCTAGAAGAGTTTGTGACGGGCCGAGAGAGGGTTGTGAACTCAAAGGCAGGAAGCAGTTTAACTGAGTTGTTTATTAAGGAACACTTTCCTTTATATACAAACCTCAAGGCAACAGGACATAACATGTTCGAGAGACAGACAATGTCACAGAGCAAAACTGCTGACATGAATTTTCATGTTCGTTTTAATACGAGGGAGGAGCGAAGATACAAGCATAATATATACAAAAGGAATTATGTACAATTGTGTGACACACGGTTGGTACATGGCTCCCCCTCTAAAAATGACATACCGAACATGTTAAATAGTTGCCCTGAATCTGGAGAGGTAGTAGTAAAAACTGCGCCGATTAGCGGCAGTAAGTGGCTGTAGAAGTCGTTGGTTGGGGTGCGAGCGAGTGGTGGATGATGGTTGGCTGTGTTGCCGCTCCGGCTCGTCACGGGGTAGGCGAGTGTGTCCTACGGCATTCATAGGCGCGTGTGTCCTACGGCATTCATAGGTGTGTCCTACGGCATTCATAGGCGAGTGTGTCCTACGGCATTCATAGGCATGTGTCCTACAGCATTCATAGGCCTACGGCATTCATAGGCGTGTCCTACGGCATTCACGTAGCTTCGGTTGAAGTTGAATAGGTGTCCTCTTCGTCACGAGTGGAAGCGTTGATGGAGGTTTTGAAGTGGCTGTCCATAAGGGCATCGGCTTTGGTCATCAAGTCCTTTATGGGTAAACTATCGACATCGGGTATGGCAGCGCGTATAGGTCCGGGTAACGGCGTATCCAAAGGGCACGAAGTAGGTTCCCCTCACGAGGAGAGCCGTGTGCGGCAGGTTGCAGGCGAGTAATACTGGTCATTTTCCCGAGGGTGAGCGAAGCCCTTTGGTCCCCCAACAGTTGTTGAGAGAGCTGAAAAGGCGTTGCTATACGGGCGGCTGGTGACGGCGAGTACTGCTGCAGAAGGTATGCGTTGACGGCGTCATAGAAACGGTGAGAGGCGGAGGGGGGGGGGTGGGGGTGGGGTTGTTGAAGGCGGGAGGACCGGGTCACTCCGGGGTCATCAATGTGACGGTGCCGAGAGAGGGTTGTGAACTCAAAGGCAGGAAGCAATCAACTGAGTTGTTTATTAAGGAACACTTTCCTTTATATACAAACCTCAAGGCAACAGGACATAACATGTTCGAGAGACAGACAATGTCACAGAGCAAAACTGCTGACATGAATTTTCATGTTCGTTTTAGTACGAGGGAGGAGCGAAGATACAAGCATAATATATACAAAAGGAATTATGTACAATTTTGTGACACACAGTTGGTACAAGTTATTCTTTAATTATACATATAGAACCACCAGGATTAAGCCAAAGGCTTTCAGAAGGAAAGAGGGATTGAAATTAGCCTCCAGAGGAGAAAAGAACAATCCGGGATGAAAGAAAGTATACTACTGTACCTAGATTACTAAGCTAGGTAAGGTGAGAATCGATTACCTAATACACCGAAACTCTCTCGTATACAATCTTGGAAATAACATTCAACAATATCTTACTTGTATAAAATATTTGCCTATAGCTTCAATAATATAACACTCGGAAAACTTATATCATGCATGAAAGTACTAGGGCCAGATGCCTAGGCTACGAAGACTCACGAAGGACAGGATAGGTTACCTAAATCACCGAACTAAAAACTGACGGTATAAAATAATATAAGCATTCATAGCTGAATAGCTAGATTATTAAAGCATAATAAACCGGGAACGTCACTCTAGCTAACTAAATGACCCATAAATAGCGAGCAATAACATCCAGGATGCCTCTCGTAGGCAACAGCTCTAATTAAGTTAATATCACTTTTGATTTAATTCAAAACGACAAGAGCTTACATTTATACATAGTAAAGATAATACTTAAATTTCGAGAGGCAAAAGAGGCCGGAGAAGTCATCAAAATGTTGAAATAACTAGAGAACACAAGGAAAACACAGAGTAGTAGAGCTACACAAAAAGGAATAAAGAGGGCGCTACTGCCTTCATCAGAATCACACTGGAAACGGAATATCTTATTTTTTTTTTCTTCCTCTTGTTTTTTTGAAATGGTGTGTTGGGCAGGCTTAATAGAAGGGCCATGGATGCCTGGTGGTTTATCAAGAGGTTGTCTTTTCCTTTTTCTGATTTTTTCTTCTCAAAACCATCCTTACTGTCCTCCCTTCAGTTGAAGTGGCTATCCTGGAGGGTATTTAGCCTTGCATGGTGTATCGGCTCCTCCATGTTGACCAGTTTTTCCGACTTTTTACTATAGTCTATGGATATCATCAATCACTTTTATTATTATTCTGTACATATTGTTTTTTGTTTTAATTCTTGTTAATCTAGTTTTTAAGTATGATGTCTCTTTTTTATTTCTATTAATTCTTATGCTGTCTGGAGACATTGAGCAAAATACGGGACCAGTACGTCCTAGATTTCGTCAATGTCGTCTTCTGTATTGCAATATTCGTGGTCTTCATGCAAATATCCGAGACCTTACAGTTGCGTCCAGACAGTATGATATTCTTTTGTGCTCAGAAACTTTGGTTTATAATATGAGGCACTCATCTAAGCTCCTTATAACTGGTTTTAAGAAGCCAATAATGCTGAAACGTGATTCCATTCCTAGGGCCAGGGGAATGGCGGTGTATATTAGGACCGAGTACCCTGCTTCTCATAAGTCCTGCTATCAATGTGGATGTCATGAGATTCAGGTAATAAAAGTTTGTGGCAGGCAAAACAACTTTTATTTGTGTTCGATCTACCGGAATCCAGACATGGATGATTCTATCTTTGATTGTCTTCTTACCATTATGGCTAAGATACAAGATGATAGAAAGGCTTCGTTTGTCTTTGTTGGTGATTTTAATGCTCACCATAGGGAGTGGTTGAGTTCTATCTCTCTTACCGATCGCCATGGCTTAAGAGCTTTAGACTTTGCCTCAGAATCAGGCTGTGAGCAAATCATAAATGAAGCTACTCACAGGTCTGGTAATTGCTTGGACCTCGTATACACTGACTCCCCTGGCGTTATAACTAGTAAGGTTGGTTCTCCAGTCGGGACTTCTGATCATGCCTTGATTTCATTATTAGTGAAGACTGAGCAGCCTGTCCCTGATATATCATATTCTTGTAAAATTTATATGAAATCCCAAGCAGACTGGAATGGGATTTTACATGATCTTTTGTGCTTGAATTGGTCACAAATATATAATAGTGTAGATCCTGTTGTCCCTTTGAATGAGAATCTAGTCAACATAATTGATAGGCGTATCCCTTCTCGTGTGCTAAGGTACCGAATGAAGGACAAACCGTGGTTCAATGATGATTGTAGACGTGCTAATTTGGAGAAGCAGGAGGCCTATCACCTTTGGAAGGGTAACAGATCAGATTTGACCTGGAACAACTATACTCAGCTTTGAGCTTTTACTCAGAGAGTTTATGCCTCAACTGAAAAGGAGTACAATTTAATCATAAAAGAAACCCTCTCTGGTACAACTCAGGAGCATAAATGGTGGTCTACCCTTAAATCTGCACTCTTTGGTGTAGATGCAACAGTTCCTCCTTTACTTAAACCAGATGGCTCAGTCACTCACTGTCCAAAGGAAAAGGCAACCCTTTTGGCTGATGTTTTTGACAGTAAACAGAGTAATGAAAAACTTGAACTTCCTCATTCCTGTTTTCCTGAGGCTAAACTAACTAGTTTAGCTTTTCGATCTCGTGAGATTAAAGCTCTGTTGATGGACCTTGATGCTTATGGAGGTGTAGACCCTAATGGTATTTTTCCTTTGTTTTTTATAAAGACAGCAGATTTCTTAGCTCCAAAGTTATCTGTTATTTTACGCAAGTTAGCAAGAAGAGGAGCTTTTAGCACTTGTTGGAGAATTGGTAATGTTACTCCTCTTTGTAAATATGTTTGTGGTAGCTCAAGTCCCACTGATTACCGCCCAATTTCCATAACTCCCATATTATCTAAAGTTTTTGAAGGTCTTCTGGCAAAACGTCTTAATAGGTTTGCTGAAGGTAATCATCTATTCCCTAGTTTGCAATTTGGTTTTCGGAAAGGCCTTGGAGCATGTGATGCCCTTCTTACAATCTCCAATGCAGTACAGAAATCCCTTGATTGTGGTCGGGAAGTTCGTATGATTGGCCTTGATTTTAGTGCTGCCTTTGACCGTGTTAATCATGAGGCCCTTGTTTTCAAACTGAAACAGTTGGGAGTGGGTGGGTCGTTTCTTAGCATTATTATTGATTTTTTAAGTAGTAGATCTCAAAGAGTTGTTGTTGATGGGCACCATAGTGAGTATAGGAATGTGATATCCGGTGTTCCACAGGGTAGTGTTCTTGGCCCATTACTTTTCATACTATATACACATGACATGTGGTTTGGCCTAGAAAATAAGCTTGTTGCATATGCAGATGATGCTACTCTCTTTGCATCAATTCCATCCCCTGAATGTAGATCTGGGGTTGGTGAATCCCTTAATAGAGATTTAGCTAAAATTAGTGGATGGTGCAAATTATGGGGTATGAAGTTGAATCCTAACAAAACTCAAAGTATGATTGTAAGTAGGTCAAGGACGGTGGCTCCTCAACATCCGGATCTCAGTATTGATAATGTTTCTTTAAATTTGTATGACCCTTTCAAAATTTTAGGCGTGATTCTTGACAGCAAATTTACTTTTGAGAAACATATAAGGTCTGTGTCTTCTTCAATTGCACAAAAAATTGGCTTATTGAGAAAGTCTTTTAAGATATTCGGTGATCAATCTATTCTGAAGAAGTGTTTTAATTCTTTTATTCTACCTTTTTTTGAGTATTGTTCTCCTGTCTGGTCTTCAGCTGCTGATTCTCATCTTAATTTGTTGGACAGAAACTTACGGTCTATTAAATTTCTTATTCCTGATCTAGATATTAATCTCTGGCACCGTCGATCAATTAGTTCATTATGCATGTTGCATAAGATTTTTCATAACTCTGACCATCCTTTACATTCAGATCTCCCTGGACAATTCTATCCTGTTCGTAA
>NC_090750.1:12301591-12316591 GCF_036898095.1 Palaemon carinicauda
GGCCTTTCATTAGAAGGGGCTAGCGTTCGATCCCAAGTATGAGGTAGAAATTTATTTCTATTTGAACACGATGTTGTGTTGATATTTATCCATATTGACTCATTAAGGGTAATTTGAATGAATTACTATCAATTGTGTCACGTGGTGGCCCGGGAAATTGGGTAAAACTCGCTGGTAAGAGACTGATATCTCGCCAGGTAAATCCTTGGACAGCTGGTAGCGTCAGCTTCCAATTTCTTTTATGGGCTCTCGTGACATGGTTGGTTTCGACCTGACCTTTCATTAGAAGGGGTTAGCGTTCTATCCCAAGTATGAGGTAGACATTTATATATATATATATATATATATATATATATATATATATATATATATATATATATTTCTTTTTTTTGGGGTCTCAAGCCATGTCATCCTGATGGAAGTTCCTATAGGGTAGCTTCCTAGGGTATATTACAACTACGGCGATATTCCCAGAGAATTTACCTTAAGGTACCCAGAATTCTAACTCCTGGAGCGAATATCCCTAATGAAAGGGATATCGCGACATATCAGAGGACGTATTCTTGGCACGCCACATGGCAATCTGCACCCCAAACAGAGATAACACATCGAGGGGTCAATTGACAAGAAACGAAAACGGGAAAGAAAAAGGGGGAGCCGCTGCCAAGGCTCCCTCTTCTCCAGTTTCGTAAGCGTGCCTGGCGCCAATCCTGGCGCCATCTGTATTCATTTTAGCGTAGCTTAACAACTCTGTGTTTTTTCCTGTGTTTCTCGCAAATCTTGGATTTATTCAGCTTTTCGTGGCTTCTTCAATTTCGTCGGCCTCTGATAAGTTGAGCACCATTTCCTTTATGTATAAATGTAGGCTCTTGGTAAATTTTTAAGTGATTAATAGGATTAATATTTGTTACAAGAGCCGTAGCCTACCGGAGGCGTCATGGACGCTGTCGCTCGCTAGGTATGAGGTTTAGTTAGCCAAAGCGACATTCCCGGTTGTTTTGCTTTAATAAATTTTAGCTATTTAGCGTTACATAGGATTTCCTTTCGTGCTTTAGTATTATTTTGGCGAAGTATTCGCCAACTCTGGCCTACGCTAGGCCATGTAGCCCAGTCGTTTGGTCCTAGTACTTTCTGCATGATTTTGGTTTTCCAAGTGTATTAAAATTTTATTGAAGCTTTAGGCTGTTTCTTATATATTTAAGATTTTGTTGAATATTTCCAAGATAGTTTACGAGTGAGTTTCGGTGATTTAGGTAATCGATTCTCTTAGTGCCTAGGCTAAGTTGCTTATGGAGCCTTAGTATACTTTCTCATACTCCCCGGTTGCTTTCTTTTCTTCGGAGAAGGTATGCAATCCCTTTCCCTCTGTTTAAGCCTTGGGCTTATCCCTTAGTGGTTTATCTGAATTAACTTTCGATAAAACTATACTGGGGTGTTACTGTACCCTCCTGTTCCAGTAAGTCTGGTTTCAGAGTGGGACAGAACAACAGAGTTTTTAGTCTGAGTCTGTGTTCGTCTGGCTTGGGGTAGAGTCTCTCTCGCTGGCCTGACACAGACATAGGAGGCTTAGCCTCCTTAGGTCACTACCGAAGGTTTCTGTACGAGATGATTCCTTCTTTTGTGATCTAGCAGACTAGTCCTTGTTGCTGTTCTCGATGGGAGGATAAGATTCTTTCCCTGGGAATAGCAACACCTTCCTTGCTTTGGATCTTTGGGAGCTGGCAAGTATTGCTGGCCTCCCTCCTTGGATCTCCCTTGGGCTAAGATGAGTTTCCTTGGCTGCGGGTGATCCTTCACTAAAGCAAGGTTGGTAGGACCCTCTTTGTCCCTTCCCCCTCTTTCTCTGTAATGGCCTAGCCATTACAGTACTGTACGTCATTCTACATCTGGACCTAGGATAGGTTAGGATGTTGAATTGACTCAGTCCTTTGCCGGCCGGCAGAGTCTGCCAGCCAGCAAGGGTCTTCTGCTTGAGTGCTGCCCGGACCTCCCTTGGTCCCTCATCCATGCCTGCCTGTGAGTCAGACGGCATTGGTCAGGAAGCCTGAATTAGATTTTCCCCTTCCTTATATGCACTCTTTCGGATTGCCGGGCTTGGAGGTTGTTTACGCTCTTATCCCGGCATCTATTCTGTTTTCTTCTAGTGCTGTACCCGACCCGGCTGCCGGCCTCATAGGCCGGCAGCCGGGCAGTTGTAGTCCTCTGGTTCTTTTGCTGCTGGCTGGCATCGGTTGTGTACCTTTGCCGGCCGGCTAATGTCAGCCCCTGTCTCCCGGTCGCCAGGAGTGTGGCCAGCAGCCGGCACATGCATTTGAACCAGCGTTCTGCCGCCTTATAGCTGTTAAGTAGTATACTTTAAAGCTAGTTATGGTGTGTGCCGGCCGGCACATAACCTTCTATACTGTACCAGTATTCTTCAGTATAACATATACTGTAAGAGGAAAACTATAGTATAAGTTTTGTTACAGCACTGTGTGTTCTAACACTTTTGTGTTGTCTTGCACAGCCCTTTGCTGTTGCCTTACAGATAGGAAAGTGAGTTCTTTCTTGTCTATTATCCAGGATTTTAAAATCATTGCTTAGGTGTGAGCTACACCTGTTTCCTCTGGAAACTTTTCATTGGTTATTCTAGAAGAGATTAACCATACGATTTTATTATCAGGAAGGCTGCAACAATTGGTTGTGAAGGAAACACAAGTGTGTGTCTTTCCTTTCTGAATTGTTATGCTAATGCATATCCAGTGATACATAGTTCACTTGATACTCATGGAAATTTCTTCTCTTTACAGGAGGACCCTCCGAAGTGCGGAAGTGTTTTCTGCAACGTCCGCAGTAAGAACCTCTGCGAACATGAGCTTTGTAGGAGGCACGCAGCATGCGCTGTCTCCAAGGGTGATCTCCAGTATTGGGACCCTCAGGTATGTACCGTGTGCACTAACCTGATTACTGAGGCCTTTGATTCCCCTAGGACGGCGGAATCAAGGGATATAGCAAGGGAGAAGCTTCGTACCTGGGTAAGGGGCTTCCAGAAGAACACCTCTGGACCCTATCTTCCAAGTGAGAAGACGAGGGCGTATCTTTTCCCTAGGGCATCAGCTGATGCAGTGATTCCCCAGCCTCAAGAGGAGATCCCTTAAGTTCAGATCCAGGTGGATGGTAAAGTCGTGGTCGCTATGCAAGAAATCCAGTTGGATGACAGGATGTCTGACGTGGACGAGCGTCTGGAGGAAGACCTCCTGGCAGAACCCCAGGATGAAGTTCAAGCCACATACGTTGTAGAGGAGGAGGTCGACGAGGTGTCGGCTACTCCAGTTCAGATCACGGAGCCTATTCCCTCAACATCGGCCACTCTCCCAGTAGAGCTGGGACAGGCCCTCTCCTCCATTATTGGGATGATCCAACAAATGCAGAAGGAGAATCAGGAGAAGGTGGCTGCAATGGAACTGCAGATGCAGAGACTTGCAGCATCACATGGGCCCCAGAAAAGGCTCAATGTGAAAGACCTTCCCTTGTGCTCAGATGCTAACCCATGGAGGTATGCTGAGCACATGCCGATGACGACTGGAAAGATCGTCATCTCGGATAAGTTGGGCTCAGTTCCCCTAGAGGCGGGGGAATTCTTGCCCAGCAAGGGGTCATATCCGAACTGTTATGTCCGGCTGAGGAAGGAACCAGCTTCAAAGGAGGAGACAGAGCCGAAGGAGGTCATAGTGATGGACCATGCTAAGGCTCAAGCTTTGCTTTCATCCTCGATGAAAGAGAGGGGCTTCACGAACTCAAAGGTAGCTGCATTGAGTAAGAAGCTCCCTTACTTTGTGTCCTCTCCTGCTAGAGCCTTTCCCTTTTTACAGAAAGGGTTTGCGGCTGTACTAAAAGCAGTCGAGGCCGGCAAGCCTTGCCCCTCCCTGGAGGAGTTTAAACCCTTGTCGCTAGCCCTGCCTATGGACCACAAAGACTGGAAGGACGTCCATCTCACCTTCTCAGTTGGGAAGTTGGAGGCTGATATTGCCGGACGTCAGTGTGCTAACACTGCAGCACATAAGGACCTTACTGCCCAAGAGGGCATATTCCCTCTCCATAGACTTGTCGGACGCCTATTGGCACTTTCCAATCAACCGTCGACTCTCCCTCTACCTAGGGTTCAGGCTACAACGAAGACTATACGCCTTCAGAGCCATGCCATTCGGGCTAAATATAGCCCCAAGGATTTTCACGAAGCCTGCGAGCGTAGCTCTCAAACAATTACGCCTAAAGGGAATTCAGGTAGTAGCCTACCTGGACGACTGGTTGGTGTGGGCAGCATCCAAGACAGAATGTTTGCAAGCTTCCAGTCAAGTGATCCAGTTCCTAGAGTTACTAGGCTTCAAGATCAACAGAAAAAAGTCTCGACTTTCTCCATCTCAAATGTTCCAGTGGCTGGGAATCCACTGGGACCTAATGTCACACCGTTTCTCCATCCCGGCGAAGAAAAGGAAGGAGATAGCAGGTTCTGTCAAGAGACTTCTAGATTCCGAAAGGATATCAAGACGCGAACAGGAGAGGGTACTGGGCTCTCTCCAGTTTGCTTCGGTGACAGACCTAGTGCTAAGAGCACAGCTAAAGGATGCAACCGGAGTTTGGAGAAGTTATGCATCAATCGCGCGAAGAGATCTGAGAAGACCAGTTCCGCTTCGGCTACGTTCCCTTCTCAGGCCTTGGTCCCAAGCCAGACATCTAAAGAAGTCGGTTCTTCTTCAGCCACCTCCCCCGTCAGTGACGATTCACTCAGACGCCTCGAAGGAGGGATGGGGAGGTCACTCTCATCGGAAAAAAGTCAAGGGGACTTGGTCCAAGCTATTCAAGACCTTTCACATAAACTTTCTAGAAGCTATGGCAGTGCTCCTTACCTTAAAGAAAGTCTCCCCGCGTCACTCGATCCTCATAAGGTTGGTCATGGACAGCGAGGTAGTTGTGAGATGCTTGAATCGACAAGGATCGAGGTCACAACCTCTCAACTAGGTGATGTTGGCCATCTTCGATTGGCGGAAAAGAAGAAGTGGTACCTGTCGGCAGTTCACCTTCAAGGAGTCCGCAATGTGACAGCGGACGCTCTATCCAGGTTCACACCAATAGAGTCGGAATGGTCCTTAGACGCAGGATCATTCTCCTTCATTCTGAATCAAGTCCCAGAACTGCAGATAGACCTCTTTGCAACGAAAGACAACAAGAAGTTGCCCCTGTATGTGTCCCCGTACGAGGACCCCTTAGCGGAAGCAGTGGACGCGATGTCCCTCGACTGGAACAGATGGTCCAGGATTTATCTGTTCCCTCCTCACAACCTTCTGTTGAGGGTCCTCAACAAACTGAGATCCTTCAAGGGGGTAGCGGCAATAGTGGCAAACAAGTGGCCGAACAGCGTGTGGTTCCCCCTGGCATTGGAACTATGGCTGAAGTTTGTACCGCTACCAGATCCAGTTCTGACCCAGCGAGTCCAGAAGTCGACTGTCTGCGCTTCATTACAGAAAACCCGGACCCTGCAGCTCATGATTTTCTCTCCCTAGCGGTGAGAAAGCGGTTCAGGATTTTGAAAGCTAGCATAGACTTCCTAGAGGAATATAAGTGCAAATCCACTAGAAAGCAATAAGAGTCATCTTGGAGAAAATGGGTGGCCTTTGTCAAGGCGAAGAATCCGCAAGAGATCTCGACAGACTTCTGCTTATCTTTCTTCATCCACCTCCATGGTCAAGGGTTGGCAGCTAACACGATTTCGGCGTGTAAGTCTGCTTTGACAAGACCCATTCTATATGCCTTCTAGGTCGACCTCGGTAACGAGATCTTTAATAAAGTTCCGAAAGCCTGCGCTACGCTCAGACCTTCAGCACTTCCAAAGCCCATTTCATGGTCTTTAGACAAAGTTCTTCATTTCGCTTCTCTGTTGAGCAATGAGGAGTGTGCGTTAAAGGATTTGACACAAAAAGTTATTTTCCTATTTGCACTCGCATCCGGGGCCAGGGTTAGTGAGATTGTAGCCCTCTCGAGAGAGGCAGGTCGTGTTCAATTCCTGGATGGGGGAGAACTGATCCTGTTTCCGGATCCTACGTTTCTCACCAAGAATGAGTTACCCACCAACCTGGGGGCCCTGGAGAATCTGCCCTCTGAAAGAAGATGCATCTCTATGTCCAGTAGTTTGCCTGAAGGTCTATCTTAGTAGAACTTCAGACTTCAAGGGTGGTCAACTATTCAGGGGAGAAAAATCAGGCTCAAATTTATCTCTGAATCAACTCAGGGCGAAAATCACATATTTTATTCGCAGAGCGGATCCTGACAGTACACCCGCAGGTCACGATCCGAGGAAAGTTGCCTAATCCTTAAATTTCTTAAATTGTATGGATTTTGAACATCTCCATTCATACACAGGCTGAAAGTCTTCCAGAGTGTTCTTTCGCCACTATGCGAAGCAAGTAGAGGAACTAAAGAGATCTGTGGTAGCAGTGGGTCGCATCGTTAACCCTACTGTTTAACTCTGCGAGGAACAGTGGTTTTAATTAGGACGATTAATTCCAGGGTGAGTGTGTAGTTACATACGGTACTACAAACTAAGTGAGGGCACTGAGTTGCCCACATAGACTGTTCCATTTCCAAAGGTGAACCTAGCATAAGTACAGACATGTGTGCCGAGCGTTTTCTAACGCTAATGTGATTGATTTGTAATACAGACTTTTATGACTTTGATACCTCGGTATCTTAAAAGTGGCAATAATGTCATTCTTTCAGATAAACAAGTTCTGTTTACTATCATACTTATGCTTAAAGTTTTGGGTTATCCTCTTCTTATATATATATATATATATATATATATATATATATATATATATATATATATATATATATATATATATATATATATATATATATATATATATATATATATATATATATATATATATATATATATATATATATATATATATATATATATATATATATATATAACGGATTTTGAGCGAAGCGAAAAATCTATTTTTGGGTGAGATGGCCATGTCGTCCTGATGGAAGTTCCTTAAAGGCAGCTTCCTAGGGTATATTACAACTACGGCGATATTCCCAGAGAATTTACCTTAAGGTACCCAGAATTCTAACTCCTGGAGCGAGTATCCCTAAAAAAGACCTTAGGGATATCGTAAATATCAGCGGACGTATTCTTGACATGCCTCATAGCAATCTATACCCCGAATAGAGTTAACACTTCGTAGGGGTCAAATGGCAAGAAAACGAAAACGATAAAAAAGGGGGGGAGCCGTTCGTAAGGCATCTCTCCTCCCCGTTTCGTAAGCGTGCCCTGCGCCGCTCACGGCGCCATCTGTATTCCTTGTAGCGATACACGAGGTGCTACAGATACTGTATGTAGGGAGGTGTTCAAAATCCGTAAAGTTAAAGAAGTTTAAGGATGAAGCAACTTTCCTCGGATCATGACCTGCGGGTGAACTGTCAGGATCCGCTCTGCGAATAAAATATGTAATTTTCGCCCTAAGTTGATTTAAAGATAAATTCGAGCCCGATGTTTCTCCTCTGAATAGTTGGCCCCCATGGAAGTCTGAAGTTCTACGAAGATAGACCTTTAGGCATTCTACGGGACATAGAGATGCATCTTCTTTCAGAGGGCAGATTCTCCAGGGACCCCACCTGTTGGTGGGCAACTCGTTCTTAGCGAGAAACGTAGGGTCCGGAAACAGGTTCAGTTCTCCCCCATCCAGGAACTGAACCCGGCCCTCCTCTCTCGAGAGGGCTACAATCTCACTAACTCTGGCCCCAGAAGCAAGGGCAAAAAGGAAGATCACTTTTTGAGTCAGGTCCTTCAGTGCACACTCCTCATTATCCAGTAATGAGGCAAAATGAAGGACTTTGTCTAAAGACCATGAAATAGGCTTTGGAGGAGCTGAAGGTCTAAGCCTAGCACAGGCCTTCGGGATCTTGTTAAACATCTCGTTAGCGAGGTCTACCTGGAAGGCATATAGAATGGGTCTTGTCAGAGCTGACTTACATGTAGAAATCGTGTTAGCCGCCAGCCCCTGTCCATGGAGGTGGATGATGAAGGATAGGCAGAACTCCGTAGAGATCTCGTGCGGATTCTTGTCTTTGACAAAGGCTACCCATTTCTTCCATGCTCATTTGTACTGCCTTCTAGTAGACTTACACTTATATTCTTCCAGGAAGTCGATGCTATCTTTCGAGATTCCGAACCGTTTCTTCACCGCTAGGGAGAGAAAATCATGAGCTGCAGGGTCCGGGTTTTCTGTAATGAAGCGTAGACAGTCGACTTCTGGACTTGCTGGGACAGAACTGGGTCCGGGAGTGGTAGAAACTCTAGTCGTAGTTCCAGAGCTAGAGGGAACCATACACTGTTCGGCCACTTGTGGGCCACTATTGCTGCTACTCCCTTGAAGGATCTCAGTTTGTTGAGGACCCTCAACATCAAATTGTGAGGGGGAAACAGGTAGATCCTGGACCATCTGTTCCAATCGAGGGACATCGCATCTACTGCTTCCGCCAAGGGGTCCTCGTATGGGGACACATATCTCGGCAGCTTCTTGTTGTCCTTCGTCGCGAAGAGGTCTATCTGCAGTTCTGGGACTTGTCTCGAGATGAAGGAGAATGATCCTGCGTCTAGGGACCATTCCGACTCTATCGGTGTAACCCTGGATAGAGCGTCCGCGGTCACATTCCGGACTCCTTGAAGGTGAACTGCTGACAGGTGCCACTTCTTCTTCTCCGCCAGTCGAAATATGGCTAACATTACCTGGTTGAGAGGTGGAGATCTCGATCCCCGCCGATTCAGACATTTCACTACCACCTCGCTGTCCAGTACCAACCTTACATGGATCGAGTGACGTGGGGATACTTTCTTCAGGGTAAGAAGCACTGCCATAGCTTCTAGAAAGTTTATGTGAAAAGTCCCAAATAGCTTGGACCAGGTCCCTTGCACTTTTTTCTGATGGGAGTGACCTCCCCACCCTACCTTTGAGGTGTCTGTGTTGATTGTCACTGACGGGGGGGGGGGGTGGCTGAAGAGGTACTGACCTCTTTAGACGACTGGCTTGAGACCACGGTCTGAGAAGAGAACGTAGCCGAAGTGGGACCGGTCTCTTCAAGTCCCTTCGCTCTTTTGATGCAAAGGTTCTCCAAACTCCCGCTGCATCTTTTAGCTGAGCTCTTAGCACTGGGTCTGTTACTGATGCGAACTGAAGAGAGCCCAAAACCCTCTCTTGTTCGCGTCTTGATATCCTCTCGGAACCTAGAAGTCTCCTGACAGACCCCGCTATTTCCTTCCTTTTCGACATCGGAATGGAAAAACGGTGTGACACTAGATCCCAGTGAATTCCCAACCACTGGAACCTCTGAGCTGGAGAAAGACGAGACTTCTTTCTGTTGATCATGAAACCTAGATATTCCAGGAACTGAATCACCTGTAGGGAAGCCTGCAAGCATTCCGCTCTGGATGCTGCCCACACCAATCAATCGTCCGTGTAGGCTACTACCTGGAACCCTTTTAGGCGTAATTGTTTGAGCGCTGCGCTCGCAAGCTTCGTAAAGATCCTTGGAGCTATGTTTAGCCCGAAAGGCATCGCTCTGAAAGCATAAAGTTTTTGTTGTAGCTTGAATCCTAGGTAGGGGGAGAGACGGCGACTTATTGGAACGTGCCAATATGCGTCTGACAAATCGATGGAGACGGTATATGCCCTCTTGGGCAGTAAGGCCCTTATGTGTTGTAACGTTAACATCTTGAACTTGTGGTTCACTATGAACTTGTTGAGTGGTGACAAGTCCAGAATGACTCTGAGTTTCCCCGAGTCTTTCTTGGGAACACAAAACAGCCTCCCTTGAAACTTGATGGACTTTACCCTCCGGATCACCTTTTTCTCCAACAGTTCTTGAATGTACTCCTCCAAAACGGGGGTGGAGTGTTAGAAAAATTGATGGCACAGGGGCGGAGTACTGTACCAACTCCAACCCAGTCCATTTTTTAGCAGGCTGTGGGCCCAGGGATCGAAGGTCCAGCGATCCCGGAAATACTGTAGTCTCCCACCTACCGGCGACACTTCACTTTGACTGCCCTGCAGTCTTGCCTCCCTGGCCGCGACCACCTCTGAATCCTCTTCCCCTAGAGGAGCGTCTCGCCGAACCTCTGGCTGCACCTCTGGGCTTTGCTCGAAACGTGGTCGATTGCCCTTCGAACACTGGATTGAATGCCGGGGATGCTGATGAAACGGCTTGGGGTACCCACTGGAAGGTGGTCGGGGTCTGGGCTACCAGTTGTGGTACCGGAGGCAAAGCTGGCTGCTGCTGCTGCTGCTGTCGTTGTGGTCTGAAAGGCTTGGCTGGACGGGAAGAAAACCTCGATTTCTTCGCCTTTCCTTTCGGCTGAGGGCCTTCATCAGGGGAAGACTTCCTCTTAAGGGACAGGCCCCACTTAAGGAGAAGATTATGGTTCTCAGTGGCTGCCTTGTCCACCACCTCCTTGACCACTTCATTGGGAAAGAGATCTTTACCCCAGATGCTAGATGAAATGAGTCTCTTGGGTTCATGCCTCACTGTGGCCGAGGCGAAAACAAACTCCCTACAGGCCCTCCTCGCTTTGACAAAGCAATAGAGGTCCCTAGTCACCGTGACCAGATGGATCTTGGCCATTACCATGAACATCTCAGGCATCTTGGGGTCGCTAGCCATTGTTTCCATGTTAGTCTGGAGAGACATCGAGGCTGCCAGACGCTCCTTTGTGTCCAATTCCCTCCGTAGGAGGAATTCCGACAACTTGGGGAGGTTTTCGCCGAACTGCTGACCTGCAATATCGGCGTCCAACTTCCCAACCGAGAAGGTGAGGTGTACCTCCTTCCAGTCCTTGTTATCCAACGGCAAGGCCAACGACAGTGGCTTGCATTCCTCCAGAGATGGACATGGTTTGCCAGCTTCAACCGCCTTCAAAACGGCCGCGAACCCTTTCTGCATAAAGGGGAAGGCCCTAGCCGGGGAGGATACGAAGGAGGGGTGCTTCTTACTCAAAGCAGCAACTTTAGAGTTTGAGAACCCCCTCTCCTTCAATGCAGATGTTAAGGCAGCTTGAGCCTTGGAGTGATCCAGGATGATCACCTCCTTTGGTTCCGTCTCCTCCTTCGAGGCCGGCTCCTTCTTCAGACGGACATAACAGTCCGGGTAGGCCCCTCTACTGGGCCAGAATTCCACCTCCTCAAGGGGAACTGAGCCCAGTTTCTCCGACATGACGATCTTCCCGACCGTCATCGGCATGTGCTTGGCATATCTCCACGGGTTGGCATCCGAGCACAGAGGAAGGTCCTTCACATTGAGCTTCTTTGGAGGTCCACGTGATGCGGTGATCTTCTGCATCTGGAGCTCCATTGCAGCGGCCTTCTGATTATTCTCCCTCTGCATCTGTTGTATCATACCAACGATGGAAGAGAGAGCCTGTCCCAGCTCTGATGGAAGAGCGGACGAAGTAGAGGGGATAGGTTCAGGGGCCTGAACCGGAACATCTGAAGGTACGGGAACCTCTTCCTCCACGGCAATCGGATCTTGATCCTCCTCCTCACCCTCTGCGAGGAGGTCCTGTTCCGCACGGTCGGACAAGTCAGACATCTTGTCATCCAGCTGGATGTCCTGCATGGCATCCGCAACATCCTCCTCCACTGGGATCTGGACGAGAGGGATCTCCGGCCGAGGCTGGGGAACAACAGCGTCAGTAGAAGCCTTGGGAAAAAGGTATGCCCTCATCTTCTCATTAGGAAGATAAGGTCCAGTGGTGTTCTTCTGGAAACCCCTTACCTATAAACGGAGCTTCTCCCTCGCTGCATCCCTTGACTCCGCCGACCTAGGGGATTCAAAAGCCTCTGATAGCAGGTTAGTACATACTGCACATACCTGCGGATCCCAGTAGCGATGATCATCATTGGAGGCTGCGCAAGCCGCGTGCCTCCTACACGAGACATGTCCGCAAAAGTTCTTGCTGCGGACATTGCAGAAGACACTATCACATTTCGGATGCTCCTCCTGTAAAGAAGAAAATTTCCATGAATATCAAGTGAATTTCAATTCACATGTAAATATGAGCATTCACAAAGAATAAGGGAAAGACACCTACTTGTGAAACCCACACAATCACCTGTGGAAGCCCACCAGCCATAAAATCACGTAGTTAGTCTTTACTAGAATAACCAGAGATCATATTTCCTGAGGGAAATTAGGTGTAGCATACACCTAAGGTAAGATTTTACCATTCTGGCCAGAGATGAAAAGAATTTTCTTTTTATCCTTGTAAGGCGACACCAAGTGATTGCACAAAGCGACACAAGTAAGTTAGAAAAACAGTGTTGTAACCTACTATATCATGGTCTCCCTTGGCAGAATACACCACCCAAGAAAGAACTGATACAGTACATGAGGGTGGTGTGCCGGCCGGCTCTTGCCGGTCAGTACCCCCCCCCCCCCTTTTTTCCAAAAGTAGGTCTCAAGTATACAACCTCAGATCACCCCTATTGGGGGAGAACTCCAGTTCCCATGCCTGAACCGGCCGGCAGTGGTTGCCGGTCCGTAGCCACCCGGGTAGCACCGTGTTGCCGGCCATCACTCTTAGTGGCCGGCTAACCGAGCAGTGTAGCAGGCCGGCCGGCAGCGGTAAGCAAACCCCGCCGGCTGGCCTCTACACCAGGTAGTGCTCGGCTGCCGGCCGCCACTCATAGTGGCCGGCAGATGAGCAAGAGACCGGCCGGCAAAGTCATATAACCACCGCCGACCGACAGCAAGAGAACTGGAGAACACCCCCCACCGACGGCTGGCCCCTAGGCCGGCAGACGGCAAGGACAACACATAAGAAGACAACAGAATGAGTGCCGGGCTAAGAGGCTATAAACCTCTGCGCCCGGCACCCGAAAGAGTGCCGAGAGGAAGGGGAGACACTAAGTTAGTCTTCCTAACCACTGCTTACTGAATCTACAGAAGGCAGCGGTTGAGGGACCAAGAAAGGACCGGGCAGCACTCAAAAGAAAGGGTCTCTGCCGGTCGGCACACTCTGCCGGCCGACAGGGGACCACGTCAGTTCCCCATCCTAACCTAGGCTAGGTACGGATGCGGACGACTGACACAAAGGAAACGGAAAAATAGAAGGGAAGGACAGAGGGTCCTGTCCAACCTTGCCTTGGTTAAGGATCATTCCCAACAAAGAAAGCTCATCTCAGCCAGAGAAATCCTGGGAGGGAGGCCGGCACTACTGGCTGCCTCCCTAAAACCAAGGCAAGGAAGGAATTGCTATTCCGGAAAGGGAACATATCCCGAATCCGGAACGGCAAAGAGGACAAGTCTGAGAGGTCACCGAGCGAAGGGATCAACTACAGGAACCCAACAAGGTGATCCAAGGAGGATAAACCTCCTATGCCCGTGTCAGTCAGCAAGGGAGACTCTGCCCCACGCTAGACCAACACGGACTCAGACTAATACACTGCTGTACTGTCCCCCTCTGAACCAAGTCAGTTGGAGCAGGAAGGTACAGTACTACTCCAGCATAGTTATATTTGAAATTTAATTCAAACAAACCACTAGAGTTAAGCCTAAGGCTTAAACAGAGGGAAAGGGTTTGCCCCTTCCCCGAAGAGAAGGGAGCAAACGGGGAAACATATAATATTATAATGACCTAAGACAACCTAGCCTAGGCACTAAGAGAATCGATTACCTAAATCACCGAAACTCACTCCAATACTATCTTGGAAAATACTCGAAAAAGAGCTTATATGTATAACGTTGCCTAACGCTTTAAGCAATATAAAATCACACTTGGAAGACTAATTATCATGCAGGAAGTACAAGGGCCAACAACTAGGCTACGAAGACTAGTGTTGGTCAGCCTAGGCAAAACTTTCGCCAGGCACACTACTATCACATCATAACAGAATTCCTAATTAAGCTAAGCAGCTAATTATTAAAGCGCAAGGGGCTGGGAACGTCGCTCTTGCTAACAAATAAATCCTATTCTAGCGAGCGACAGTGTCCATGACGCCTCCAGCAGGCAACAGCTCTTGTATCAAAGATAACTCTTTTAATTACTTTAATTTTAAACAAGAGCCTACATTTATACATAAAAGAAATAGTACTCAACTTATCCGAGGCAGAAGAAGTTGGAGAAAGCATAATAAGCAAGTAAATCCAAGATTTTGGTAGTAACACAGGGAAAACCACCGAGTCGTATAGCTACACAAAAAGGAATACAGATGGCGCCGTGAGCGGCGCAGGGCACGCTTACGAAACGGGGAGGAGAGATGCCTTACGAACGGCTCCCCCACTTTCTTATCGTTTTCGTTTTCTTGCCATTTGACCCCTACGAAGTGTTAACTCTATTCGGGGTATAGATTGCTATGAGGCGTGTCAAGAATACGTCCGCTGATATTTACGATATCCCTAAGTTCTTCTTTAGGGATACTCGCTCCAGGAGTTAGAATTCTGGGTACCTTAAGGTAAATTCTCTGGGAATATCGCCGTAGTTATAATATACCCTAAGAAGCTACCTTTAAGGAACTTCCATCAGGACGACATGGTTTGAGCCCATATATATATATATATATATATATATATATATATATATATATATATATATATATATATATATATATATATATATATATATATATATATATATATATATATATATATATATATATATATGTATATATATATATATATATATATATATATATATACATATATATATATATATATATATATATATATATATATATATATATATATATATATATATATATATATATATATAGATAATTGTTGTTAACCTGTCTATTTATTGTTTGTCAATAAACTTGTTCTTGAGAACCTATAGTCTCCTTCACCTGTGTCAATTTATTGGTATAATTGAGCATTCATTCTATGTCTGCCGGTTGCCAGGAGTGTGGCCGGCAGCTGGGTGCTACCTTGTGTAGCCAATATGGACTGTTGTCGGCCGGCAGT
>NC_090750.1:12319091-12334091 GCF_036898095.1 Palaemon carinicauda
ATATTCAAATAAGCCATATATATTTTTGATATCTTAATGTCTGGATTCTCTTAACGACCTCGGGATCAGAGCCCCAGGCGAAATCACACAAAGACAAGAGCTTGGCTCCGGCCGGGAATCGAACCCTGGTCGGCAAGCTTATATAGACAGTGACTAACCCATTCGGCCACGAAGAAAGATAAAAGTCAATGACAATTCTACTGTACTTATACCTGTCGAATTCAGGTATTTTGTAATTAGAATTGAAATCAACCCATCTTCACCATCGTAGCTAATTGGTAGTTTGTTACTTGGCATTCAATTAATGATAAATTTTGCACATTTTTACGTGTTTTTCATATTCAAATAAGCCATATATATTTTTGATATATTAATGTCTGGATTCTCTTAACGACCTCGGGATCAGAGCCCCAGGCGAAATCACACAAAGACAAGAGCTTGGCTCCGGCCGGGAATCGAACCCTGGTCGGCAAGCTTATATAGACAGTGACTAACCCATTCGGCCACGAAGAAAGATAAAAGTCAATGACAATTCTACTGTACTTATACCTGTCGAATTCAGGTATTTTGTACTTAGAATTGAAATCAACCCATCTCCACCATCGTAGCTAATTAGTAGTTTCTTACTTGGCATTCAATTAATGATAAATTTTGCACATTTTTACGTGTTTTTAATATTCAAATAAGCCATATATATTTTTGATATATTAATATATATATATATATATATATATATATATATATATATATATATATATATATATATATATATATATATATATATATATATATATATATATATATATTTAAAAATATGTATATATATCTTTATATAAATATATACATATATAAACATATATAGTGCTTATATACATATATACATACAAACATACACACACACACATATATATATATATATATATATATATATATATATATATATATATATATATATATATATATATATATATATATATATATATATATATATATATATATATATATATATATATATATATATATATATATATATATATAAATATACACACACACATATATATATATATATATATATATATATATATATATATATATATATATATATATATATATATATATATATATATATATATATATATATATATATATATATGATAAATTTTGCACATTTTTTTACGTGTTTTTTCATATTCAAATAAGCCATATATATTTTTGATATATTAGTGTCTGGATTCTCTTAACGACCTCGGGATCAGAGCCCCAAGCGAAATCACATAAAGACAAGAGCTTTGCTCCGGCCGGGAATCGAACCCTGGTCGGCAAGCTTATATAGACAGTGGCTAACCCATTCGTGGTCGAATGCCAAGTAACAAACTACCAATTAGCTACGATGGTGAAGATGGGTTGATTTCAATTCTAAGTACAAAATACCTGAATTCGACAGGTATAAGTACATTAGAATTGTCATTGACTTTTATCTTTCTTCGTGGCCGATTGGGTTAGTCACTGTCTATATAAGCTTGCCGACCAGGGTTCGATTCCCGGCCGGAGCCAAGCTCTTGCCTTTGTGTGATTTCGCCTGGGGCTCTGATCCCGAGGTCGTTAAGAGAATCCAGACATTAATATATCAAAAATATATATGGCTTATTTGAATATGAAAAACACGTAAAAATGTGCAAAATTTATCATTAATTAAATGCCAAGTAACAAACTACCACTTAGCTACGATGGTGAAGATAGGTTGATTTCAATTCTAAGTACAAAATACCTGAATTCGACAGGTATAAGTACAGTAGAATTGTCATTGACTTTTATCTTTCTTCGTGGCCGATTGGGTTAGTCACTGTCTATATAAGCTTGCCGACCAGGGTTCGATTCCCGGCCGGAGCCAAGCTCTTGTCTTTGTGTGATTTCGCCTGGGGCTCTGATCCCGAGGTCGTTAAGAGAATCCAGACATTAATATATCAAAAATATATATGGCTTATTTGAATATGAAAAACACGTAAAAATGTGCAAAATTTATCATTAATTGAATGCCAAGTAACAAACTACCAATTAGCTACGATGGTGAAGATGGGTTGATTTCAGTTCTAAGTACAAAATACCTGAATTCGACAGGTATAAGTACAGTAGAATTGTCATTGACTTTTATCTTTCTTCGTGGCCGAATGTGTCAGTCACTGTCTATATAAGCTTGCCGACCAGGGTTCGATTCCCGGCCGGAGCCAAGCTCTTGTCTTTGTGTGATTTCGCCTGGGGCTCTGATCCCGAGGTCGTTAAGAGAATCCAGACATTAATATATCAAAAATATAAATGGCTTATTTGAATATGAAAAACACGTAAAAATGTGCAAAATTTATGATTAATTGAATGCCAAGTAACAAACTACCAATTAGCTACGATGGTGAAGATGGGTTGATTTCAATTCTAAGTACAAAATACCTGAATTCGACAGGCATAAGTACAGTAGAATTGTCATTGACTTTTATCTTTCTTCGTGGCCGAATGGGTTAGTCACTGTCTATATAAGCTTGCCGACCAGGGTTCGATTCCCGGCCGGAGCCAAGCTCTTGTCTTTGTGTGATTTCGCCTGGGGCTCTGATCCCGAGGTCGTTAAGAGAATCCAGACATTAATATATCAAAAATATATATGGCTTATTTGAATATGAAAAACACGTAAAAATGTGCAAAATTTATCTTTAATTGAATGCCAAGTAACAAACTACCAATTAGCTACGATGGTGAAGATGGGTTGATTTCAATTCTAAGTACAAAATACCTGAATTCGACAGGTATAAGTACAGTAGAATTGTCATTGACTTTTATCTTTCTTCGTGGCCGAATGGGTTAGTCACTGTCTATATAAGCTTGCCGACCAGGGTTCGATTCCCGGCCGGAGCCAAGCTCTTGTCTTTGTGTGATTTCGCCTGGGGCTCTGATCCCGAGGTCGTTAAGAGAATCCAGACATTAATATATCAAAAATATATATGGCTTATTTGAATATGAAAAACACGTAAAAATTTGCAAAATTTATCATTAATTGAATGCCAAGTAACAAACTACCAATTAGCTACGATGGTGAAGATGGGTTGATTTCAATTCTAAGTACAAAATACCTGAATTCGACAGGTATAAGTACAGTAGAATTATCATTGACTTTTATCTTTCTTCGTGGCCGAATGGGTTAGTCACTGTCTATATAAGCTTGCCGACCAGGGTTCGATTCCCGGCCGGAGCCAAGCTCTTGTCTTTGTGTGATTTCGGCTGGGGCTCTGATCCCGAGGTCGTTAAGAGAATCCAGACATTAATATATCAAAAATATATGGCATATTTGAATATGAAAAACACGTAAAAATGTGCAAAATTTATCATTAATTGAATGCCAAGTAACAAACTACCAATTAGCTACGATGGTGAAGATGGGTTGATTTCAATTCTAAGTACAAAATACCTGAATTCGACAGGTATAAGTACAGTAGAATTGTCATTGAATTTTATCTTTCTTCGTGGCCGAATGGGTTAGTCACTGTCTATATAAGCTTGCCGACCAGGGTTCGATTCCCGGCCGGAGCCAAGCTCTTGTCTTTGTGTGATTTCGCCTGGGGCTCTGATCCCGGGGTCGTAAAGAGAATCCAGACATTAATTTATCAAAAATATATATGGCTTATTTGAATATGAAAAACACGTAAAAATGTGCAAAATTCATCATATATATATATATATATATATATATATATATATATATATATATATATATATATATATATATATATATATATATACACGCATATATATATACATACATATATATATATGTATATATATATATATATATATATATATATATATATATATATATATATATATATATATATATATATATATATATATATATATATATATATATATATATATATATATATATATATATATATATATATATATATATTTATATTTATATATATACACATATATATATATATATATATATATATATATATATATATATATATATATATATATATATATATATATATATATATATATATATATATTTATATATATATTTAAATAAGCCATATACTTTCATACAATAATGTCTAGATTCTCTCAGCAACCACTCAAAGACAATACCACTGGGCCCAGAAGAAAGATGAACCTCAATGACCTTTTTCTGTTCTTATACCTGTCGAAATCCCATTGCTGTTTCTATAGAGCTTTGTCCACCAGCATAGCCCGGGCATACTTAGTTCCACCAGCAGTAACAAAGAAAATTTCACCTGAATAATAATTTTTGTAAATTTAAATATAAAACTTCCATTCTGTGAAAGATTGGACAAATCCTTACACTAATTTCCATCGATATATATCCATTGTTCCCATATCAATACTATATATCATTTTAGAGTGATTTTCTTGATGTCTTAAGTTATTGTTGAGCTCTACATCAATGATCAGCAGAGGGATCATTTGAATGTCTTTTATCTAAATATTACTAAGTGCTCATGAGATATCCGTTAGAGGACAGCTGGTACACACTTTGACACTGGATATAAACACCGTTACTTAGAGGTCAATTCAAAGTCAAATATACAGAAGTGTTAATTTATCATGGAAGATTTTCTTGTGATTTTCACTTATCTACCTTCTATAGTAGTCATAAATTTTAGATTTGGTGTATGTATGTTGCTGATTTCTTTCCTATTTAGTAGAGTCACATAGATATATAACTTGCTCCCCTCCATTTCAATTTGAGTGTACATTTGTAAAACTATGTTACCTTTATCATCAAATTCTTTAAAACTTTTCAAAGTTTCCCTGTTCCCATCTGATTGATATTTTTTTTTTTTTTTTTAATAATTTTGGACAATAGATATACCAAAGCCTCGTTCTTGTGTGCAAAAAGTAATCTTTACATGGAATGGTAAAAGTTAAAAAGGTTATATTAATCAGTTTACATAAAGTAGGATAACTGCGATTTGATTAGATATAGATTAGCAAAAATTCCAGAGAGAATATTATGGTTGCAAAGTTTGCTCTCGATGTGTAAGGGACATTTTTTTTATAGTAAAGCCTGGCAGAATCAATCAGAAGAATATATTTTATCTTTGGTTTTGTGGTAATAACAATTGTATTGTGATTATTTTTAACCTTCCTACAAGTTCATGACATTCAGCCAGTAGAAATTTGCATAAATTCTAAAATTTCTGCAAGGATAGTAAAACAACTGTCTGCACTAGTTGAATCTGATTTTTCTTTTATCTCAAACCATTTGCTAATACAAACTATTTGATAAAATACCTCTGCACTCCAACATTAGCCTCTCCCTTTGTGTCAGGTAGAAAACCCATGTTCCTCTTATATCATCTTGGAAAAGGCAATAGAATTTCGATTCCTCATTTATTGTAGATGTTACTACAATACATATGTCCTTTTTTTGCAGGAGAGAACCTTTCTAACTAAGCCCTAAGGTGTGGTGGTTATTTCGTCAGTCAGCAGTCACTCCAATCAGGCTGTCAAATACTATTCAATAAAATCATATCCGGTATCTCAATAGTACTGAAAGCTCTTTTACCCTTCTCATTTACAGAACATTGTCACACTGGTTGTCGCAAAGTACCAGAGTACCTACCGGATTTATTCGAGAGAGACATATAGTAACATAGAATTAATTGGTTGAGGTTTGTGTCTCCAAAACTGTTGAGCATTTATAAAAATTCAACCTGTTCAATATATAGAAATTTGTAGTACTAACTATTGAAATAGAATGTCAGTTTCCAATAAAATTGTGTTAATTTCTATTGCAATATTTGTAAAAGCTGATAGTACCTTTTCGTTTTGATTTGTGTGTGATCTTTGTGATTTGAGCTACAATTTATGATAATTTATTTAGACCGTTCTGATACACTAAATCACATGTCATGAGCCTGGTTTATGGGGATTAACTAAGGATATAAAATTATTAAATTCTAAGAGATACTGATATTAATGTGAAGAAAGTAAATTTCTTTGCTTAGCCAGATTTGGTTAGGTAGAATAATGCAAGACAAGATATTTAGTCGGTAGACTATTAAATTGTGATGTATCATGAATATTTGTTTCTCTAGCTCGAATGTCAAAGAATTCATGGTCATATGTATGACTGCTTCTCTCCAGATGAAGTAGCAATTCGTATTTCACCATTTGAACACAGGCTAATGATCAATAGAGCAATACAATATTCTTAATCTACAGGTATTCGTAGGCTTCCTCTCTCAGACAATTGATGTAAACTTTGTGTGTTTATAGTCTATAATTTAGCGTTAGCTGTTATAAAGTACCCTAAGACCTAGTTGAACTCCTCATAGCTCTTGGCTGCAAAGTAATAAGGAAAAGATTCATGTGTGAGTTCACGCTAGCCTTTGCAAAATACCTCACAATTGTCGTGCTTGTTGCAACACAGCCACACGGAGGAATCTGTGTTAGCTTCACAAGTATATAAGACATCCTGCATGATAAGGAAAAATGGGAAGTCGGCAGAAGGCCAACAAGTATCATCTGACCTTTAAATAAAAAAAAAAAAAAAAATCAAACATCTGTTATCAGACTAGCAAATTATTTTTTGTAGAGCCATAGCTAGATCAGGCAGTTAATTCTGGAGGATATCCTCACATCTCTGAAAAATCCTAGCGTTGACATAGTATGCAGCTGTGGATTACAGATAGCAGCATTATTCTAACTAATGATCACCCTTTTGCAAAGAAATAGCTCAGTGGTGTACTTTTTTAACACTACTCCACATACCAATGGCTACCAGACAATATTGGAAATGTAAAGAAACTAGCCTATCTATTAAAAAGTGTTGAATACAAATCCTTTGACACTATAGCTGCCCTCCTATTCTATGATGATAGCTATAAGGTAGCCCTCGATCTGCTCAAGAGCTGTTTGCATTATGAATATTCACTAAAATGTAAGGCCCTAGACCAGTTCTTCCAATTAGTCCTATTGAGTGCTCATTGGATGCCATTATTTAAAATTCGATGTAACCTTGGATGGTAACTAATGAATAGCTTACACTCCATTGTATCTCACATATATGGACGATTACCAAAAGAACTGTTCCTGATATTCAGGTTTGTAAAAGTTTGTGCTCAGTTGATATGAAAGCAGATCTCTCCCGTTTTCTTTATAAAATATTGTGCCTATTGTGTACATATTGGTTTTCTACTAAGTAAGCTCTAAATATTGCTGATTTGTTCATATGGATAGAGTAACTTAAAGTAATATATTACAACCTGCTCCTTCTGTTCTAATTAAATTGTGTATTTGTAGAAATGCGAGATTTTGTTAATAACATAATTAATAGTTTAAAAGGTTTATGGCCATTTTCGATTAATTTTCTACTTAATTGAGAATAATAACTACGGCAAGTCTTTATACCTTGGCGCATGATATAATGTTCCCAATAGACGGAAGAAGTTAAAAAAAAATGTAATAATCAAGAGTATACCAAAAGTTGAATATTAGCGAACTGATTGAAAAGCTACTCACGAATATAACCGAGAGAAGCTTAAAGAAAAGGAGATAAATGATATCAAAGAGAGAATTTTACCAAACTTAATTAAACTTGGTTAAGGTGATTTGAAGGCGATATTCCCGACAGCGCATATGCAAGAAATGTATTACGATAATTTTTCACACGAAGCGTGCTATTTTTTTTTTTATTTAATTCGCTTTAAAGATTTTTTTTCTTTCTCAGACACAATTTCATGGTGTGACGCTCCTTATAAGTTTCTTTAGATTTTATCCTTATTAATTTCTTGAAAAAGTAAATTAATTCTAAAATACACTTATTATAAAAAGAATACATGGTCATATGTATGACTGCTTCTCTCCAGATGAAGTAGCAATTCGTATTTCACCATTTGAACACAGGCTAATGATCAATAGAGCAATACAATATTCTTAATCTACAGGTATTCGTAGGCTTCCTCTCTCAGACAATTGATGTAAACTTTGTGTGTTTATAGTCTATAATTTAGCGTTAGCTGTTATAAAGTACCCTAAGACCTAGTTGAACTCCTCATAGCTCTTGGCTGCAAAGTAATAAGGAAAAGATTCATGTGTGAGTTCACGCTAGCCTTTGCAAAATACCTCACAATTGTCGTGCTTGTTGCAACACAGCCACACGGAGGAATCTGTGTTAGCTTCACAAGTATATAAGACATCCTGCATGATAAGGAAAAATGGGAAGTCGGCAGAAGGCCAACAAGTATCATCTGACCTTTAAATAAAAAAAAAAAAAAAAAAAATCAAACATCTGTTATCAGACTAGCAAATTATTTTTTGTAGAGCCATAGCTAGATCAGGCAGTTAATTCTGGAGGATATCCTCACATCTCTGAAAAATCCTAGCGTTGACATAGTATGCAGCTGTGGATTACAGATAGCAGCATTATTCTAACTAATGATCACCCTTTTGCAAAGAAATAGCTCAGTGGTGTACTTTTTTAACACTACTCCACATACCAATGGCTACCAGACAATATTGGAAATGTAAAGAAACTAGCCTATCTATTAAAAAGTGTTGAAGACAAATCCTTTGACACTATAGCTGCCCTCCTATTCTATGATGATAGCTATAAGGTAGCCCTCGATCTGCTCAAGAGCTGTTTGCATTATGAATATTCACTAAAATGTAAGGCCCTAGACCAGTTCTTCCAATTAGTCCTATTGAGTGCTCATTGGATGCCATTATTTGAAATTCGATGTAACCTTGGATGGTAACTAATGAATAGCTTACACTCCATTGTATCTCACATATATGGACGATTACCAAAAGAACTGTTCCTGATATTCAGGTTTGTAAAAGTTTGTGCTCAGTTGATATGAAAGCAGATCTCTCCCGTTTTCTTTATAAAATATTGTGCCTATTGTGTACATATTGGTTTTCTACTAAGTAAGCTCTAAATATTGCTGATTTGTTCATATGGATAGAGTAACTTAAAGTAATATATTACAACCTGCTCCTTCTGTTCTAATTAAATTGTGTATTTGTAGAAATGCGAAATTTTGTTAATAACATAATTAATAGTTTAAAAGGTTTATGGCCATTTTCGATTAATTTTCTACTTAATTGAGAATAATAACTACGGCAAGTCTTTATACCTTGGTGCATGATATAATGTTCCCAATAGACGGAAGAAGTTAAAAAAAAATGTAATAATCAAGAGTATACCAAAAGTTGAATATTAGCGAACTGATTGAAAAGCTACTCACGAGTATAACCGAGAGAAGCTTAAAGCAAAGGAGATAAATGATATCAAAGAGAGAATTTTACCAAACTTAATTAAACTTGGTTAAGGTGATTTGAAGGCGATATTCCCGACAGCGCATATGCAAGAAATGTATTACGATAATTTTTCACACGAAGCGTGCTATTTTTTTTATTTAATTCGCTTTAAAGATTTTTTTTTCTTTCTCAGACACAATTTCATGGTGTGACGCTCCTTATAAGTTTCTTTAGATTTTATCCTTATTAATTTCTTGAAAAAGTAAATTAATTCTAAAATACACTTATTTTAAAAAGAATACATATTTTTTTTTTTTTTTAAAGTGGTGATATCCTTTCCACTATTAACATTCCATCGATACCCTGGTGATGGATAGTGAGCTTTGCCTTATTCATGCAGATTTTTTAAAGAAGTTACATCCCATCAGGGATGTTTTTTAATTTTTTATAACCTATAATTCTTCAGGTAGTCAAATGTCTTATCTATCGCATCCGTCTCAGTTACTCTCTCCTTCCTCCCTTGCTGGCGTTATTGATCTAAAATCAGCTTTGTCATTTACGTTTATGTTATCTGTGTTATTGACCGTTACGTTACTTGCGTCATTTGCCTGTGGGTTATTAGTGTTATAATTCCTAACAGAATTCATATTTATGTTATCTAAGTTCTCTTTTTCTTTAACCTTTATATAAATACTACTATTAACCTTTATGTTGTCCTTGTCACTTATCTCTCTTAAACAGATGTAAACCATAAAACATATATCAAATAATTTATGTAAACAATATTTAATTCTCAGTAACATACATTGAAGAAAATCTGAAGAATAATATCATTAAAAGAGAAAGAAAACGCAATATAAAAGCCCTTTTTGACCAACTTCATAACTAATGGATGAAATTAATTTTATGTACTATCTATCATCAAAAAATATCTGATAATTCAATTATTCTTCCTCATAAATTCGTAGGATTCTCTTTTGAAGATGATATTGGATCGAGTTTATTGCAGAATAAAACTTTCCAACTAATTTACCTTCAATGAATGAACTGATCCAGGTTCTAATGAAGCAAATATTTTTATTCCTAAAACATATCTCTATTAGTGGCTAAATATATTTATGTTGGTTTAATAGTCCATTTTAAAAGCTTAACAATTAACGACTTTTAACGGAACGATTTTTTGAAAGTTTTCATATGCGAGTGATAACTAGAATTTTACTTTGCATTTTGTTTTCTTATAAAAGTGTTAGTTTATGTGTATGTATATGTCGATTATTTTTATTTTTGACGGAAGCATTTTGTTCTTTTAATTGTGCGTCATTGTGTAATTAATTGATCCGGAAAAGTTAGTTATTTACTATATTGTTGCTGTATTAGATTTTTGAGCCTTTCTTGATATTATAGAGCAACCATTAAAATAAAATACTAGTAATTGAAGTAACTATCTTGCTAAAAGTAAAATTAGCCATAATTTTTTTTAGAATTCATTTCTTCTCTATGATATGTTTCATACTCTTAGCTCTAATTGAAATTAAATTTTATAGATAACTGTTGAAGATATAACCTTTTAAAGACCCATTACAACATGAAAAATTCCAATTGCTCTCTCACCTCAGAATCATATATACACGAACACAACTGGAAAAACGAAAAATGGATCACAAACTGACTTTAGCAAACTTATTGGTTCATCTTTTATATACTGTAAATCTACTCTCTCTTATTTGGAGAGGAAATTGCACATTGCCGATATAGACTTTAATTCTTAAAGGCTCTTAGAAAAGAATTAGACTTTTCGTGCTAATAGAAGAATATAACTTGACCAAGACCTACTTGTTCAAGATAAGGATAAAACAATCATGCAATATCATACTGCTTTAACCACTGAGCAAGGTGTTTTCTGCTACGTCATCGTAATGTGTAGATTTCGACATTTCCCGCAAGTTAAAGATCTATTCTTCAAGAGAAGTTTAACCCATAACTATATATCGAAATATAATTTTGCATTAGCAATTATATTTGGTAGTCTCACTCGGGAACATTTTATCATTGAAATCAGTTTGTCTAAAGAACACAATCTCCAAAAGAATGGCTATGGAGATCTCTAAAGTCCATCCTGTAAGCAACAAAAGGAATAACCACTAAGTTTATTAGAAAAATTTATAGAGCTAATGAGATGAATTTATTGCTGTGGATGATAGTTCAACATTGTGTATAAAAGCTTAGATCAAGCTGTATACTAACAGGACCATAGAAACATCCTTTGACGATTCATAACAATTTGGACCAGCCATATTGATTTAATGGGCATGATTACGCAAAAATCTTTTTTTTCTGTCTCAGTCCTATCTACGATCAGCAAGGGTCGTTTAATAACCAGGCACCTAAATTTAATTCACAACTGAGGGGAGCGAGGGTATTCTCAACATTAGAAATGCACTTATCAGTCAAACCCCAACCCCGTAGAGTCTCTTCCGAGATTCGACTGCCCTTTCTCAGTCTGCTTGCTGAAGATGCTACCGAAAACGCCAAAGAACCATGACCGTTTATATTTCCTGGAATACTGATCACTCATGCCCTGAATTGACTTATTACAGTCAAACAATAAGTAGCACATGATACAAGATTAAATTATCAGGTTTTAACGCATTCTATTTTTTTCTGTTATAAACCTACAGAGGTTTTTTAAAAGCAATTCTATCATTACTATCAGCATTTAACAATATGTATGTTATCAGATTTCATATTATTACTTATGACTTGTAGGTAACACTTAATTTTCATTAATAATAACTATTCCCAACTGACGACGAAATAATCATATATTCATTTGCGCATAACAAGCAGTTTTAATGCTATTACTTTTGGAACTGTTAAATATACAAGTATCACTTGAAAGTAAGTATTGAATAAAGATTGCTAACGAAAGTAAAAGATAAGACGAGCATATTGTAATATAACGGAGATTAAAAAAAAATTAATAGATTTTGAAGTCATGAGGAATTTAGTTGGAGAGAGAGAGATGTAAGTTCCCTAAAATGATGGTAATCATAACACAAAACCGAAGTAGTTTTCTTGAGATAACTTTCCTAAAAAGTCTTACCTATCAGTCTCAATGAAACTTTGTCCATAACTGATTAATCTCAAGTTAGTTATAAATCATCGAAACTTTGATAAAGTGTCTCATAAGGGGAAATTATTAAAAGATATTTAGCCAGGAATAACTTGGACATAGGATAACTTTTCATTCAGGAGGACTATTGAATACCACCTGAGTTATGTAAACGAACCTTAAGGGTGCAGTTCCTGAAATGAATTCTTATACCCATTGTGGTAAGCCTTCCTTCCAACCGGCAACGTCCCAGTAGATGTAAATGAAGTGTTCGTCACTCTCCAGTGTGGGAGGGGGAAGGGCTCACTGCTATTCATGTTCAATCAACATATCACTACAAAACGATGATTAGTTGTGGTTATCCTATTGGAAAAATCCCTGATATGAGTACTGACCTGCTGGACTGGTGTTTAAGATGAACTCAAGCTCGATAGTTTTTGTAGTGTCTGCAACCTACCCATCCTCATGAGCTGAGTACCATCAGTCACATTGGCCCCGTCTTTTGCTTCTCCCTTTCATAAGTGACCTTTTGATGTTTCAACAGCATTATTCATTCATAAAAAGAAAAAAAAATAGTATTTACTTAGGACCTGTAATTAACCATAGTTTTCAATACCTTTCCGTAAGTACTTGGAGGAAAGATAGATCAAGCGTTGGTATGTGAATCTGTTTTTTTTTTTTTTTTCAGACAATAATGTAATGGACATTGCAACAATTATTTTGTATTAAAAACAAAAATTTTACATATATATATATATATATATATATATATATATATATATATATATATATATATATATATATATATATATATATATATATATACATACATACAGATACAAATACATATACATATACATAAATACATACACATACACATACATATACATACACATACATATATACATATATATACACACATATATACATATATACATATATACACATACATACATATGCATATATACATTTATATGTATACAACATTAATATCATAAACATATAATCATGTATATATCAATATTTATATCTAGCATAACACTATATAGTGCCAATATACTTATGCATACTATATAAAATAATTGTTTCCTTTAATGAATGGTAGCTTAGGTCTAAATATTAATTTCACACACACACACACACACACACACACACATATATATATATATATATATATATATATATATATATATATATATATATATATATACATATATATACATATGCACACACATATATATATATATATATATATATATATATATATATATATATATATATATATATATGTGTGTGTGTGTGTGTGTGTAAATATGTATGTATATATATGTATATATATATATATATATATATATATATATATATATATATATATATATATATATATATATATATATATATATATATATATATATATATATATATATATATATATATATATATATGTGTATATACATACATATATATATATATATATATATATATATATATATATATATATATATAAATATATATATATATATGTGTATATATATATATATATATATATATATGTATATATATATATATATATATATATATATATATATATATATATATATACATATACATTAATATATATATATATATATATATATATATATATATATATATATATATATATATATATATATATATATATATATATATAAATATATGCATATATATATACATATATATATATATATATATATATATATATGCATACATACACATATATATATATATATATATATATATATATATATATATATATATATATATATATATACATGCGCATAAGTTTATACATGAATATTTGTAGTTGTCTCCATATGTGTATGTAAATAAACAAACGAATTGTTCTACTTATAGAAGGAAATATCATAAACTTCCTTCATCAAGGATTCAATTTCTAATTTGAGTTCGCTCTATTATATTCTCGATAGAAAAATTCTCTCCGTATCCTATCATTATAGAAATTTCAATTGCCATATCTTCATGGTGATATCATGTATTGTCTCCATAAATGTTCATAAACAAAAAAAAAAGCAAAAAAAAATAACAGATTGTTTTAAAGTCATCCAGTCATAATCGGGGGTGAAAAAATTATTTTTCATTTGACCCATCATTAATATTAAACAGAAGTTATGTTTAGTCAAACAATAATGTTTTTTTAAATATTTCCATACAATATATTAACTTTAATTATAAGATCTGAAAAATAATACATAGCTGTATTTAATATAAAACGTAACGCTTAATCTAAATAAAATTAGAAGTATTATTGAAAAGAAAAAAAAATAAAACAGCAAAAAATACCATAATGCAGTTAATTTTCAATGCAAAAAGGGATGCAATTTCACCAGCATCATCTCCTCTTATGTCTATTAACGCGAAGGGCTTCAATTAAAATTGGTCAGTCGTCTCTATATTGAGCAGTAATTCAATACCTCACCAATTATCATCTCCTACTATGCACTGCATTGTCCTCCTATCAGCAATGCAGGCCTGAGTCTTCCAAATCTTCTGGTGAAACAGAAGAACTTCGAAAATTCAAACTTGCAGCATTTTTTTTATATAGTGAACAAGCGCTC
>NC_090750.1:12339091-12344091 GCF_036898095.1 Palaemon carinicauda
TAGCACCTCCTAAGCTGGAGAATAAAGGATTCTCCTGCCGCTTGTGGTCATGCCGCTACTGAAACAGAGTTTTTTCAAGGTCTGTAGATCCGGCAACATTGCCGGTCCCTCCTATACCTCATATAGGACCCTTTCTCCCCCCCTCTCTGTTCTTTTACGATGGCCGAGCCATTGTCTTTCCTATGCTGGAGTCCTGCAACCTTACCATTGCCGGTGGGTTGCTGAGCCACCCACACCCCCCACCCCCTTCCTCAGCCGTCAGCTGTCGGCGACTGCCGACTGCCAGCGGCCTTGGCGGCTGTGGATGGGAGGTCAGTTTTGTCACCAAGGTTCTCCAGCTCTCACTTGAACTGCTAGCCACAGTTTCTGTTGTCGGCGTATTGTTCTGGCCGGCAGTAGACCGGCACAGATAGATACTGACTCAATAGGTAGCATGCCGACTGTACTCGTGCTGCCGGAGGCTGGCCTACAGTAGTAAGACGGCAATAGTACTGTGGCTAAATGGAAGTGAACCTTCCTTTCGGAGAAAGGCAGTAAAATTAGACTTTTAAATCTTTTATTACTGTATACATATACAGTAATAGATAGCCTTCACTCCATGCTTTCTCTCTTTCTCTCTTTTCTAGCTTGCTAGATGATCCGGCAATAGCAAGCTAATCCGGCAATATGCCGGCTGAGCTACAGTGTATGTCTATACAGGTAATCGGTATAATTGCAGTATAGTATATACGGCAGATGAATAACTATCGTATATATTATACTAGTAGTTATTTCCAATTTATCTTGGGGATCCCTGCCCAGATATTTGCTGAACCCATTTCTATATTGATGGAATAATATTTCATCAATATTCTGATTTGTAATCAGTTTCCACTTACCCTGCAAAGTTGAATTTCGTAAAGGGCTGGTGGTGTGACACCTCTAACCCCTATAGGGGAGAGCCCTTATCTCTGAGTTTCCCTGATCAGGAAACTCCCTGATTTAATACTGTAAGGGAGGTCACAGCAAATAGATTGCTTGGGATGCATAAGTATATGTCTTTTATTTTCTACCGGCTGAACTACGGTATAGGTCTATACAAGTAGTCAGTATATTTGCGATATAGTAAATACGGCAGATGGATAACTAACGTATAGATTATACTAGTAGTTATTTCCAATATATTGGATGTCCCTGTCTAGATATTTGCTGAACCCAATTCTATATTGATGGAATAATATTTCATCGATATTCTGATTTGAAATTAGTTTCTATTTACCCTGCAATATTAAATTTCATAAAGGGACGGTGGTGCGACGCCTCTAACCCCTAAAGGGGAGAGCCTTTATCCTTGAGTTTCCCTGTTCAGGAAACTTCCTGATTTAATATTGTAAGGGAGGTTACAGCAAATAGATGGGTTGGGATACACAAATATATGTCTTTTAATTTCTAATCAACATATATTGGATGCGAGCTTCTGCTGTTACTGCTCCTATTTCGAAAGAATGACATTCCTTCGATACTCTGATTGTGTATCAATCCTCCTTACATAACAGCATTAAGCATAGAAGGGGACAGAGCAAGTACACTTCCTTACACCTAGGTGTTCGAACCCCTTTTCTTCAAGGAATTCCCCGGTTGGAGGAATTTCCTTATCTTAAGACTGAGGAGAAGTAACAGCATTGGCTCATAGGGGATGTGTCTCCTACTCTCTCTTTTAGCTTTCTGTCCTAAGCTATTTTGTCAAAAGACGATTTTGCAAATTAGTTATCGATGCGATAATCAATTGAATACTCATTTCTGTTCTCCCTTCGTTACAAGAGGGACACCAGATGATGCATTGTAGTCTTCTGCAATTATAAAGATGAGTATTTTCACTGACGTAATATATGCAGCTTCACCCCCACAGCAATATTATTTCCAAAATCCCTAACCTACAAGACGGCAGTCTAGAGCTGTCGAACTGTGGTTGATTTCATTTCGAAAGTTATCTCATAAATGCGGTTCAGTTGCGAATTAGTAAAAATGCGAAAACTCTACGGTAACTGGACTAAAAGTTTCGCTTTCTCATTACTAAAACTACTTATTTAGTGTCCCTTTTAAAGGTTTTTAAGGTCTACCCCCCCCCCCCACCCTGCCTCTTAGGATGGGGTTGCAGACACTAGCGGCATTGGTGAGTCTGAGCAGGGCTTGGGCCCCCGACTGGCAAACACCGGGCAGAGACTCCACAATCAAGCCACACCTTGTATTGAAATTAACAACAGCAGTCATTGTTTCACTGTCACATCTGACTCCGCCGCCAAGAGCCGGCAGTGTGTGCCCTTGGTCACCACCCAGTCAATAGCTGAGTTGGTATACCTTCAATCGACAGTCTGCCGACAGCCCGAGGAGTCGCCTCTGGTTCAGAGATCCGCTGACAATGCGTATAGTTTTCACCACTACCCAGTCACATTGAATACTGGCTAGGATGGTGTGACGTCTGTCAGCGACCCGCTGACAGCCGACAAGTCACTGATATGTCGAAGACCTGCTAGCCATATCGGTACTGAAGTTCTGTGCTAGTTAACTTACCCCCAAGCACTAGCCTTGAAGGTAACATGCCAGTTATATAGGGGTATACAATACCCTGTACACCTGCAGTTTAGGACCATATCGCAGACAGAAATCTTTGGCGCATAACCATACAATAGAATGGTTTTCCAGTACATTGTGCTTCTAAGCACAACCCCTTGCTGAGACCTACCTGATTTGGGGGGATCCACTTCCCCCCCCCCCCCCTTTTTTCCTTACGCTGAGTCTTCATCAGCCTCTTGATTCTCATTATTAATTCCCCGAATGTAGGGCGCTACTCTATCCTTATGGACTAGAATCTTCCATCAGCCCCTTCTTGAAAGGGGATGCCCTAGAATTAGTAATTAGGAAGACCGCAACAGTTGGCTGGAAGGATTTACACGTCTGTGTCTCTCCTCTTTTCCAGCGTACTTACCCTAAGATTTATACAATAGAAAGGAATCTTCTATTACAGTGAAACACTGAAAATCTGATATAGGCAAACAGTTAGGTATGGCCTGAAAGGAGAACGGAAGGGTTTATTAGTTCTCCTTGCTTAGGATGTTAAACAGCATCCCACAGTTACAATGACCGTTGTTCCACAGACGGTCAGATATATACACCTTCGGATCATGCGAAGCAAACATACGCTAATGGTAGGAGGGAAGTTCCCCCTGGATCGCCGGACCATCGATCCCTGGAGTCCAAGGTCTGACCAAGATGAGACTAGAATAGAAATGGACATACCTCCACCATCCTTTCCTCAACCCTTCTTATATTCAAATCCCCCCTAGAAGAGTATACCTTAGAGCTCTAGAACATACTAGTGGTAAGTAAAGTAGAGTCCATCGATTTCCAATGAAGGCGGTTTAGTGTTCACATGAAAGACTCAAGAAAACTCTGAGTCCTTCTGGACTTGGCGCCACTCAACAAGTTCCAATAGAAATGCAAGTTCAGAATGTTAATCCTTCTGAACATAAGGACCCTATTCAGTAAGGGGTGTTGACAATCTAGACAGCCCTGGAAGATGTCTATCAGCAACTTCCAGTCAGTCACCCCCTCCCCTCCTACCAAGGATCCAAGTTACAGAAGATAACATATATCCTGGACGACATTCTCGTCGCACTAGTTTCAGTCCTATGATCTTTACGGAATTAGCAGACACAGTCAAGCGAACCCAAGCCTAGAAAGAGTTCAGGTAACGATGGCCCTGGACGACAGGCTTGGGTGGGCAGCACCCAAAATGACTGTCAATGAGCTTCCATGGAGATGATCCGGCCCCGGAACATCGAAGATGCTAAATAACTTCAAGAAATTTCGATTCACTCCAGCTCAGGGGCTTCAATGTTTTAAAAAGTCATTGAAACCTGTAGTCACCCTACCACCCCTTTTCCCCTAGGGATGTAAAAGGAGATCGCAAGGTCTGTCAAGAGACTATTGTAATCAGTCAGGATTCCATGACGCTAACAGGGAGGAGTTTCGAACTCTCTCCAGTTCACGATGATGACAGACCCAGTGTTACGTGCGCAACTATAAGATGCGCTAAGAAGCTGGAGAACATACGCATCAAACGCTTGAAGAGATCTAATAGGACCAATGATGGTCATTCCCTCTTCGCTTACCCTACAATGACCAAAGGACACGGACCCGTAGCCCATTATAGCCCTGTAATGGGTGGATAAACTCTCTCCACACAGATCGGATCTCCTCAGGTTGATCTGGGGCATCGAAGCGATAATGAGGCGTCGAAACTGTCGAGGATAAGGGACGTCTCATTTCATTAGGGAATGCTAGCCATCCCTTCCTTAAGGGAATGGCGCTTATCAGCAGCCCGTTTATATATGATCCGCAAGGTGACAGCGGATGCTCCTCTCGGGTTCAACCCAATAGAGTTGGAATGGTAAACGGACGCAGACCCATTCCCTCCCAGAAGGGGACAAGTCCCCGAGCTGTAGATGATTCTCTTCATCACGAGCGTTATCAAGATACTATCTCGTTATTTAGTCCAATACGAGGACCCTCTAATGGAGGTAACAGACATCATGTCTCTACATTAGAAGTGATGGACTTAGAATTCCTGTTCAGCCCATCAAATTTCCTCCAGAAGACCCTCTACATGTTGAGACCCTTCCATGGAAGAGGGGCTCTGTTGGCTCCCAGAAAGCCCAAGAACATCCCGTTCCCCGTAATGAAGGAACTGAGGCTGAGGCTAGTCCTAGTTATGCACCTAGGATTATCCAGGAGGCTCAGAAGTTTTCTGCCTTCGATTTATCACAGTACACCTGATCCCTTCATTTTATGAATTCCTTGCATTTAACGGTTAGGAAAAAGACTGGGATCTTAAAGGCACAATAAAATTCATAAAAGAATACAAGTCTAGTCAACGAGAAGACAATGAGTCTTCTTGAGAAAAGTAGATTGTTTTGTAAAGCAAAAGGGCCCGAAAAACAATCTCCTGATCTTCTGCCTGT
>NC_090750.1:12364610-12372110 GCF_036898095.1 Palaemon carinicauda
TTAGGTTATGTTGGTACTTGAAATTAATTAACCCACTAAAATTTCGGGTTGATAATTCATTTTCATATCACATTGTATTTAACCACGCAAGCTAGATTACTCTACTGCCCCTGGTTTTACTTCTTGATTATTTATAAGACACTCTGGCGGCCAGCCAGTCAACTCCATTGTAGGAATATCTGCGTAAAGTCTGAGCCCTTTTATGGATCCTTCTCTATCTGAACAAACCTGTATGGCTACTTCAAAGTCTATTTAGAAAAGCCTCAATCGATTGAAACCCTTCACTAGGTCGTTGGTCGTTGAAAGTCCTGGCGCATGCTAGTAGTTCAGATATTTTGAGTTGTATGGCATGTGAGTTTCTACTTGTGTATATCTAGTCTTTGTTTAATTGTGTCAGTAATGCTTTTGTTCTTTGCTGTTCTTGTTCTTGGTCAGATAATAACCAATTTATCAACACTTGAATTATCGACGCAATCTTCTAACAAACGTGTTTGTTGTTCACTTCTACTTTCCTCATTAGCTCGTCACCTAGAATAAGAACTATCAAGATAGACCTCGTTGGCATCGGTTTTTCACTCTTATTTCACCAACAAAACTACCTATTTTTTCATTGCCCTATGAAGCAGAACAGTACCCCGGGAGACTGATCATATTATATACATACGATTAACTCCCAAGGCCCTTCTCCACCAAATCTACAAGAAAAGGAGGCACAGGCAATGGCAGCTGATGAATTAGCAGATAGACATATAGGCTTCCCTAAACCCACTATCCTTAGCTCATAAGCAGTGTGAGGTTGCAGCAACCAAAGAGGCTAACGAGTTAAGTGGGACTCAAGCACCATTATGCGATCAGCGGGCAAGGACGTTACTAACTGGCTACCGTAAACCTTAACACAATATATTCCGTTCCTATAGATATCAATAACATATTGGAGATTTTCTTAGTTTTATTATAAGAAATTTATTATTTCACTTGCAGAGCTAGGAAACTCACAAACGAGGTGCCATACATTCCCGTTTACACACACGCCAATTGTACTTTTTCGCTTCGACTCTCACTCACCTATGAAGGTATTAATGATCTCAATGTATATAATCTTAAGTTCACATAGCACATCTTTGTCTATACGTGTGCGTATAAACTCTCACTAGAAGTCTCCCCATGTAGCTCAGTTTGGTTTTAAATCACGGTAATGCTTTGAAGCTGAGAATACCACCTGAATACGTAGCAGCAAATACTGTAAAAGAACATTTCTTTTACTTAGTTGTTACTCATTACATCAGAAATCTCGTTAGTCGTAACTTTTTCTTTTTCTTCTAGCAGTTGTCTTTTTTTTTTTTTTTTTTTTTTTTTTTTTTTTTTTTTTCCGGAAAATATTTAGGGGGTTTATTGTATGGCAAAGTTGCTGCTTAATTGCTATCCATACATTATTTCATAATCATTTCTTCATTACCTTATTCAAAGTCTATGATTTTTTTTTCTTTCGAATTCAATGCTAAAGGTTTACCATTTTTGTTGAACTGTCACAAGGAAATGACTATAAACAAACAGCCTTTAAAGGGCCATGGGTAGGTTTACTAAATATATATATTATGTATACCCTGTGTATGTAGACTATTGCATTGTAAAATGTAATTTAACAGTTACTCTGCTGCCAAAATAAATCGGCGATATTCTAGGACAAGCACTTGTTAAATTATCTCCTGAGCAAATTTGCAAAAGGTGATGGGCGGAGACCGACTACTCTTCATTGGTTTACAGTTTCGAGATTGATGTTGAACCTTTTGAAATACTTTTTTATGTATCTGCATATAGTGCGTTATAACCTCTATTTATATACCCAATTTATTAGATAATAGTCTACTAGGGATGGAATTATCTCTTGATGAAATTTATTTATGCTTAAAAAATTATTATTTTTTTTTTGGGCAATTGTTTCTTCCTCTTTTTGCCTTGTTAAATATTGTAATGATTATGTCTATAGAAGAGAAAAGTAAAGGAAATATGTTCCAACTAAAAAGAGATTTCTTTTATTTTCCATATCTTTTAAATAGTAACATATTCTATGAAACTAAGGCATATTTTTCAAACTACTTTTTTTTTATTCATTTTAAACATGAAGTTGGTTAAATATACTTCCATTCTATATATACAAATATATATTTTGATATAAAAATATAAGCTTTTTCCAGCAAAGAAAAGATATCATAACGATTCATCTGTAAAGCTACCTTATGTTAAAATTCAACATGACTTCTTTATAAATATCTTATCAACCTTGGGGTTCTAATTATGAAGGACGGTATGATTTTATTCTTATTCTATAAACAATGGAGATTTATTCTAAACGATTGTGATATAGTTTGAAGTCCCTGAAAATACTATAGGTAATCAAATTATGTCCCTTAAAACCCAAAAAATAATCTTGTCTCTGCAGTTTATGCAAATACGTTGATTATGCAATACTTCCCTTCAAGGAGAAATCCAGTTCGATTAATTTCGGTTGCAATACCGAAGTGAAAATAACATCTCTGACTGTATCCTACTCGGTGACTGATACTCAGCTTGTTGGTGGACCTGTATTTGTCAATAAATTAATTACTCATGGTCCTTTAGAAAGCGTTAGAGATTTTTTTTTTCATAATTGTCAAACTCAAAAACTAAAGGGAAGGCATCTTTCGATTAAGCTAGATATACAAATTATAATTCGAATGAAAAATAAATGTTTATGTTGAAAATAGGAAAGTATTTATGAGAAAAAGTGGCATATTGGTAGAATCTTTATCAAACTTCCGTAAAATATTTCATGGCTTTTTGTATTTCAATAAGGAATAATGTTTGAGGAATTACAAACATATGATTTAATATTATGAATAAAGCGAGCTAATGATATAAAACTTTGTTCATAGGGGAAATTTATAATAAACAGGATTAGTGATTCTTAGGTGAATGTCGAAAGTTGTATTATAGAGAGTGAAAAAAATAATTGAATGCCAGTAAAACCACTGGTTTGATCTAATTTATGCAAAACTTTATTCAATGATGATATCTCTGTATTTGAACCAGCAGAGGTGAACACAAAGCTTTGTGAAACATGAAATATTACAGAAATAATTAAACTTTACTATTCTGGCGCCAGTGATAATAAGTTTCAGTGAACTTTTATAGAAAAAAAGACTCCTACTAACATATTTCAAATTGATTTACTTGCCTCTTTTAAAATGGACGTAAGGCTCAATAAATTCACAATAGATCTATGCAGTATTTCATATTCGTGTTTAGTTATCAGGTATTACAAAGTTTGGATGTCTCCAAAGCAAGAAAAAAAAAGTGATCGTGATATATATTCTTAACATTCAGCAAAACTTCTGCAGGGTGTAAAAACAATTGAAGGTTGTCTCTTTCTGAGCAAATCTAGAGGCCTTTGTCAATAATTGAAATTTTTAATTATGTGTTTGGAGCTCTACAGGGTGATTCACATGTTTTCATACCCAAGGCCATGAAATAAGGGGAAGGGGATATGGAAGAGAAGAGTGAAACGTCCATAGGTAAGGGGATCTGCATATAAATTTATACGAACAATGACCTCAAGATCCGATTAACTTCATACCCTGTTAAAAATTTGCAATACAGAATCGGTAAGTATTTGGCAGCATTTATTCTAGGATTTTATCCATGTTAAGAAGGATATATTGACGTAAAAAAGTTATATTACGTTCACCAACCCGTAAAAGGTGATAAAGTAATGTAAAATTAGGGTCGCCTGTATTTCACTGAGATATAGCTGAGAACATTATTTTTAACGGAAAAAGTCAAATTAAAATTAGTTTTTTTTTCTTTTAAAGTGTATCAAAGAATCAATTATAGTTTCCAAATAGGAAATGTCGATATAGTTGTTGTTTGCTTTTAGTATTTGTCTTCCAGTGATAATACAGGCCTGTATTTCCGCCTACAAAGACTATCATTTAAAAGGCGAATGAAAGATAAACACCAAGGAATGAGGAAACGGACACAAAATATGTCCTCAGTGGTGATCCCGAGACTAGGGTTCGGGTCCTGCTCAAATTCGATAGTTTCTTGTATTGTCTGCAACTTCACCGACTTTGAGAGCTAAGGATAGGGGTGTGTAATTTGGAGGAGCCTATAGGTCTACCAGCAGAGTTAATAGCAGCCATTGCCTGTACCTCCATTTTCCTTACTTTGGTGGAGAAGGGGGCTTTGGAGCCAATCATATGGATACATGGTCAGTGTCTACTTAGGACATTGTTATTGTCACTTGCTTCTGCCAGTAATGTGTGACATCTAAACCTTTCAACATTAAATACCATATAACCATAACAACACGTCAACAAAGAGAGCCTACTGCCCGAGAAAAGTGGTACATTTAGAATCCCATACCCGAATGACCATCCACTTCTGCTAATAAAAGTTTGTAAACCTTTCGGCAATGCTAGTCTCCAGCAGCACTTAGAGATAAGGAATTGTAATGCCATTCGGAAATCTTGAGAAAAAAAAACAAAACTATATGCTACTTTTCAATCCATTTAAACGTCCTTATTAGCTCTGGAAATAATATATTTCCATGTGTTTGTATGTCTTTTTGTCTGTCTGATATCACAGGTTATAAAAAGTAAACCCCGCGTGAAAATTTGAAAAACTTTGAAGATAATGAAATGATTCGTAAAGAATATTAGAGATGTGGTACTCTCTCTCTCTCTCTCTCTCTCTCTCTCTCTCTCTCTCTCTCTCTCTCTCTCTCTCTCTCTCTCTCTCTCTCTCTCTCTCTATGGTAATATTGAAAATGGAAAAAGTTGAAGGATGAATGATAATTCAAGGTATCTTGTTAATAAATATTAAGCATCTCTCTCTCTCTCTCTCTCTCTCTCTCTCTCTCTCTCTCTCTCGCTTAATATAGGCTCTAGAAAGTAATACGTGTACAAATTGAGCGTAATTTATAGAATAAAAACATCACCTCCTAGTAAGGAAAACAAATATCGAGGTACTATGTTTATAATCATGGCTCGTTCTCCTCATACATTATATTCTAGACTATTTATATAAACAGGAGTAGCACCAAACGACTTACCATACAGTGTACTGACGGGCGACATTCTGTCTCCGGGTAGCAGGCAACATGCCAAGCAGTCTGCCAGTGACCGACAAGACGGATAATTATGTCCACACTCTTTTTTTCTGTTTTTTGTCTAAGTAGTGACGTGATTGTGAACAATCCCGTTCTGTTCTGCTAATGAGTGTACCAATAGACCTGATAAAGCATCTGAAGTTTTAAGGTTTCCAAGTAAATCCGTCAACTCTTAATTCTATTAGGAATATTTTTCCTCTCTCTCTCTCTCTCTCTCTCTCTCTCTCTCTCTCTCTCTCTCTCTCTCTCTCTCTCTCTCTCTCTCTCTCTCTCTCTCTCTCTCTCTTGATCAAAGCCTACTAATCATGTTTTCACCATTTCTATTATAATTTCCTTTTTAATCATGAATAATTTCACAGTATTTAAAACATATGAAAATCAAATGCCCCCTCATTTGACTGCCATTATTTTTCATACTATATCATAATCTATATCACGTGTTCACTAATATATCTTCACTACTATATCACATTATATCAACACCTCATATTTCAATACTATCTAGTTTCGTTACATATATTACATGCTATATCATATCTTAAAAATGTTATCACATTTTAATTACAAATCACATTTTCAACAAATTATACCAATACAATTCATTAATACCTTATTTGTATTAACTACTTCATACTAAAATTTATGAATGTTAATTATCTTTAATGCTATATCATACCTTAACTATGATCTTTTATCATTACTTGTCGTTGTTCCCTACTAAAAAAAATATCTTAACTACTATAATGCTATATGTATCATAAACTGATTTTGTCTTTAAGAATTATGGATTTGCTGTGATGATAATTAAAATCAATGCATGTAAGTATAGTAGTAAAAATAAAGATTAGTAGATAATGATATATAAACTCAATAAACCTTTTTTCACCTTATATATATGTGTATATATATGTGTATATATATGTGTATATATATATATATATATATATATATATATATATATATATATATATATATATATATATATATATATAAACTAGTATATCTCATAACAAAGCATATGTTTATAAAAACTGATCCTTTTCAAAGTGCTTATGCAAAAAAAAAAAAAAGCAATGTCCTCATAATATTAAACTAGGCCTGATCTTGTCTCCTAGAGCATATTGGATGGATAAAAATTATACTATGTAAAGGCTAGGCTTGGTAATGGTAATAAATGGAGTATGCAGATGCAGAAAGTACGAGCAAAAACACTTATTCATGTACACTACGCAAAATCATATAGGAATAACCATACAGATTGTGTGAGGAATTTAATACAAATTCATTTTCCAACTGCTACGTTTGTCTCATCTCTCAGTTTATTCTCCCTTAAGTTCTCCAGCCTAAAGGGTATCTGCAGTTTTTATTAAAACCTGTATTAATCATTCTACAATAACACTTCTTATGAGTTTTAATTTGTAAAAAATTAATTTTCTCGTATTCAAATAGTTTTGTTTGCATCATTATGCTTTATGATCATTTACATTGACATGATCTTGGAATACAAAAACCTGCCTCTCAGTCATTGCCTATAATCTTATTAATCGATTATAATTTTTTCGTTAGTATGAGCGACAGAGCCTTATTGCCTTATTGCCTTATTCTATGTTTGGAGTCCCCCAGGTCCCTCAGTGTGAGACACCTCGTATATCCACCAGACAGTTGCTAATGCATCTTCCGGTGTATTTTGAATCTTCCAGTCTTGGTTGGTGTGGGATGCATCTTAGGTATTTATCGAGCATATTCTTAAACACATATACGCTCACTCCCGATATATTCCTTAGATGAGCTGGCAGCATATTAAATAATCGCTGCATTATCGATGCTGGTGCGTAGTGGAATAATGTCCTGTGTGCCTTCCTTAGTTTTCCTGGTATAGTTTTGGGCACTATTAATCTACCTCGGATTGCTCTTTCTGATATTTTTAGCTCTATGATGTTTTCAGTAATTCCTTCGATTTGCTTCTATGCTTGTATTATCATGTAGCGTTCTCTTCTCCTTTCTAGACTGTACAGTTTTAAAAATTGCAGTCTTTCCAAGTAGTCAAGGTCCTTAACTTCTTCAATTCTAGCTGTAAAGGACCTTTGTACACTCTCTATTTGTGCAATATCCTTTTGCTAGTGAGGGTACCATATCACATTGCAGTACACGAGTGTGCTACGTACATAAGTTTTGTAAAGCATAATCATGTGTTACAGTTTTCTTGTTTTAAAGTGTCTGAATAGCATTCCCATTTTTGCTTCAATTTCAGCCAACAGTGTTGCTATTTGGTCTTTGCATAACATATTCCTGTTTATCATTACACCAAGGTCTTTAATTGCTTCCTTATTTGTGATTGTCTCGTTATTAGGTCC
>NC_090750.1:12379610-12424610 GCF_036898095.1 Palaemon carinicauda
GTTCGGTGGTGCCCTGAAAATCACTGTGGCCTTAAGGGGGGGTCGCAGGGGGGGCGGAGCCCCCCCCCGGTAGTCCTAGGTAGGGGTACAGGGCCCCCAGGGTAGGGTAGGTGGTTGTAGTAGGTTCGGTAGTGCCCCGAAAAATCCCTTTTCTCCTCCTCCCCCCAACCAAAAACCCCGCTTCCCACTGTGGTCCCCCATAATTGTAGTAGTAGGTTTATGCTTACATTTTATGTGTAAGAGTTAAGTCTTAGCTTATTTTTTATTCATTTTCTCATGTTTCTATGCGATGTGCAACAATAATTTGGTTGTTTTTTGCCGTTTTTCGTCGTTAATACTTGAAAAACGGGTGCGGCCTTCTCCTAGACATTTACCGACATGTGGTTTAGCCAGATTACTGCGTAAATCTGTGGGTAATTACCATTCTGTAACTAGCAGTTGTTATTCGTATTTAAATACTCTTCTCGCTGTCAGTTAGCCTTCTATTATAAATACAGTAATAACGTTGGGCTGCAGTTACCTTAAATTTATCATTATAGGTTCTTGGTAGTAAATATAACTTGTTACATTTGTTTCTCTTAAGAGCAATGTACGTGTGGCTACTATTAACTTTATTCTATAAATATGGATACTGTTTAGAATGATTAACAGAGTTAATGTGTTCGCGTTTAGTCAGCCATTCATTGTTAGGTAGGTAGGATTTGTTGTATTTACATAAGTGTTGTGTAGTGAGTAATTAAACCTTGTTCAAAATGCCTTTTAATCTAGAGAGCTTTGCTGGAAACCCCAAAGAGGAATTATCTACGCTCAATGCTACTAAACAAGATCTGCGTGACCTAGCAGCGAAATGTAACATTGTGGTTAATCCTGCTTATGTGAAGGCTAGATTACTGAGTAAAATTTTGGATTATTTAATTAACCAAGAGATTATTGCAGATGATGAAGTACAAACACTCAGAATTGCAGCAGGAGTACTTCCGCCTGTTCCAGTAGATACAATAATAGAGAAAATAAGGCTTCAATTGCAGTTAGAGAAGGTAAAGAAGGAAACGACCGAACGGGTGCTCTATCTAGACAAGAGAGCAGAAGCAGAAGAAAGAGAAGGAACGAGAAGCTGAAATAAGACACCAGAAAAAACTCCAGGAGCTTTCTTTAAGTAACAGAAAGGAAGCCACACTCCCTGCTACGTTCGAAGTTTTTAAAGCAAGTAAGCTTGTACCTGATTTCGACGAGAAAGATCCTGAAGTTTTCTTCCAGAACTTTGAACAAATCGCAGAAACCTTGAAATGGCCTGTAGAATTCTGGTCTCTGCCCATCAGGAACAAAGTGAAGGGTAAAGCTGCAATTGTTGCTTCACAACTGGTAAGTGAAAATGACTATACAGTGTTAAAGAAAACTGTCTTGGATGCGTACTGCATTACCATAGAAGGGTACAGACAAAATTTTAGAAATTCTGTTAAAACTTTCAACCAAACTTTTGTAGAATTTTGTAGTGTCAAAAATAGGCAGTTGAATAAGTGGTTAGAAAGAGCAGGTGTTGATAACTTCGAATCATTTAAGAATTTGATTCTTCTAGAAGAATTTTTGAGGAAAGTGCCTACTCATATCTCAACCTTCATTCATTTTAAAGGTGAAACACTGGTAAAGAAGGCAGCTAGTCTCGCCGATGATTACCACTTAATCCATAAATCACAAAAGGGTCAAACTAACAAATCTTCTCCTTCCTTTTCCAAATCTCCCCAGGTATCCTGTGCTTACTGCAAGAAAGAGGGCCACACTATTGAAAATTGTCCACTTCCACAGTGCAAAACTTCAAAAGCAAAAGACGGTAAAAATGCCCAGTCAAGGAGCACATGCCATGTGACTACTCCGATGGAAGGGTTGCAGCCGTTTGAAGGATTTATTTGTGATGTTACTGTAAATGGTACTTCACTGAAGTGCCTCAGAGACTCTGGTTCCTCTCAGTCTATATTGGCAGACTTAGGTTCGAAGAATTTAACTTATACTAAGGAGTTTGTAACCATTTCAGATTTAACCTCTTCCTGGACTCTGCCACTTGCTGAAGTGGAAATTGTTAGTCCTTACTTTACAGGAAAGGCTAAAGTAGCTGTGTTAAAGCAAGCCTTGCCGTGTTCTCCAGTAGAGCTGATCTTGGGTAATGATATAGCAGGGTCACAGGTGAAAACTAATTTTATTATTTCAGATCCTGAATTCGTAATCCAAGAAGAAAGTAAGTCCATAGAATCTCCACCAGCTATAACTCAGGTTGTGACTAGGAATACTTCCAGGGCAGGACCTTTGAAAAGTGAGAGTAAAACTACTGGAAGAACTATGGAGGCCTTAGACTTGGTGAACGTAGGTAAGAAAGAGTTTACTGAGCTACAGAAAGAGGACCCCAGCCTTAGTGAACTTTGGAAAAAGGTGAGAATTCCAGATGAATATCCAAAATTGCCATATTTTTATGTGAATAAAGGTATTCTCTGCAGGCATTTCAGGTCGCCACAGATTAATTCTAACCATACTTGGAGGGATTGCCACCAAATAGTCATTCCTCAACCTCTAAGACTTTCCTTGTCAGACCTCGCTCATTCTGCAGAATCCCACTTAGGGGTCAACAAGACTTACAAAAGAGTAAGTGAAGACTATTATTGGCCAGGCCTTGGTAAAGATATTAAGAGCTATGTTGCTTCATGTCACCATTGTCAGGTTACAGGTCAACCTAACCAGAGAATCACGCCAGCACCACTTCAGAACGTACTAGTACCCAAAACTCCTTTTTACAAACTCATCATAGATTGCGTTGGTCCCTTACCAAAGACCAAGAGAGGGAATGAATACATACTGACTGCAATGTGTCCCACTTCAAGGTACCCTTTGGCATTTGCAATCAAAAATATAAATGCAATGACTATATTACTTAACCTTAGGAAGGTTTTCACTGTTTTAGGATTTCCTTATGAGTTACAATGTGACCAGGGAACTAATTTTACAAGCCATGTCTTCAAACAAACTATGCATACATTGAATATTCATAATGTTAACTCCTCTATATATCTTCCACAGACAAATGGTGCCCTGGAAAGGTTCCATCAAACCTTGAAGAACCTTTTGCGTAAGTACAGCAGTGAAACGGCAAATCATTGGGATGAGGACCTCGATCTCCTAATGTATGTTTTACGATGCACTCCACATGATTCCACAGGGATATCTCCCTTTGAGGCATTGTTTGGGCGTCGACCACGAACTGTGTTGGTTATGGTGAAAGAAAATATTTTGCATCAGAAACCAGAGGAGACTACTAACACGTTGCAATATATTAAAGACCTTAAAAGTAAGTTTCATCAGATAAATGATTTGGTATGTTCTAACCTCCTTTCCTCGCAACAAGTAATGCAGCAACAGGGGAACAAGAAAGCCAGGTTAAGGGAGTTCCAGAAAGGTGACCAGGTACTTTTATACCATCCAATTCCAGGAGCTCCCTTGAGAGAGAAGTTTGCCGGCCCATATACAGTCCTAGATCGTCTTTCTAAGGTAAACTATGTAATTAGTACCCCAGATAGGAGGAAGGACACACAATTAGTTCATGTGAACTTGTTGAAGCGGTATCAAAGTAGAGTAAATAGTGGACCACCTCGAGTAACATTGGCGACTACCTCAACTCTTAGGTCTAAAGACGACTACCCTGTTGCTACTACTAATGAAGACCCTGATGAAGAACCAGAACTGATATCTTTTAGTGATTTAACTAACTCTGAGATAATGGGTAAGCTTGACTCCTTTTTATCACACTTGTCTACAAATGAAAGCAAAGAACTAAACTCCTTACTCACCAGTTTTCAGGACTTGTGCACTGATGATCCAGGAACCTGTAACCTGATTCAACATGACATCTTGCTGGAGCCAGGAACACAGCTCATCAGACAACCATTTTATAGAGCGATAGGAAAGAAGCTTGAATCCTTAAGGTCAGAGGTACAGTACTTGATAGATGACAAGTTAGCAGTCCCAAGTACCTCCCCTTGGGCTTCACCTTGTATACTTGTACCTAAAGCAAACGGTAAGTTACGACTATGTACAGACTACCGCAGACTGAATAAGGTCACCATTAAGAATTCTTTTCCTTTGCCACGGATCAATGATATTTTAGACAATATAAGTAATTCAAAGATTTTGACTCAGATTGATTTACTAAAAGGGTACTATCGGGTAAAACTGACCCCAATGGCCCAATCAATCTGCTTTTGTAACACCCTTTGGCCTATTTAAATATGTGGTTATGCCTTTTGGGCTCTCTAATGCCCCTGCTACATTTCAGAGGCTGATGGCAGAGGTAATCAGAGATTTACCTAACGTCTATGTGTACTTGGATGATATAGTCATAGCAAACATGACTTGGGAGGAACATCTGCACACTCTCTCAAAACTGTTTACACGACTACGTACTGTAGGTCTCACCATCAACTTAGCCAAGAGTTCATTTGGGCAAGCTAAGGTTGTATACCTTGGTCATTATTTGGGCAGTGGAGAAATAATGCCAAAAGATGCTAAGATTGAGAGTGTAATGAACATACCTGTACCCCTTTCAAAATCTCAACTTAAGACCTTTTTAGGTATGGTCTCTTATTATTCCAAATTCATAAAAAATTTCGCCATCCTTGCTGCTCCATTATATGCACTACTATCTAACAAAGTAAACTTTGTTTGGACCAAAGAATTAGACAATCTTTTCCATCAGCTTAAAGGTATCTTGATTTCTAAACCAATTTTAAGGTCACCATACTTCTCAAATGAATTTTTATTACAGGTAGACGCCAGTGGCACAGGTTATGGAGCTGTACTTCTGCAATCTTATGCTCCTAATGACACCAGCTGTATTCCAACACTGCATTACCTACGAGTAGCCTATCACTCGAGATTCTTCAGAGGAGCACAAACCAGATGGGCTACCGTAGAGAAGGAGCTTTACGCGATCGTAGCTTCTTTACAACACTTCCAACCCTATCTTGAAGGTCATCGTTGGGTCATTGTCTTTACTGATCACCGACCTCTCACGTTCCTCAACCGTGCCAGACTCAAAAATCTAAAACTCTTACGGTGGTCTTACATCCTTGGAGCCTTTAATATTCAGCTTCAAAGCATCAAGGGAACCAACAACACCATTGCAGACACCTTGTCACGCCTTCCATCAGCATCTGCAGCTGGATCCACCGCTATGGACCCATCTTAGGGGGGGGAATTGTCAAGTTTTCACTCCACTATTGTACATATTGAATATTATAAACTGTTTTTAGTATTTTCTTACTTTCTTTATGCACGCCATCTGTTGATTGCTTTCTTCACTTTCCATCCTTCCTTGTCCAGAGCAAAGTCTCTTTTCCCATTATTCCTCCTTTATGTTCTTCATTTTGTTTACTTTTGTACTTCAAATTTCTTGTTTAGTTAGGTGTATTCTTCCTGTTCTGAAGACAGTGTTCGTGGCTCTTTCTCCTATTACTAAGTGTATTTTGTTATTTAGATATGTTGAATTGTGTTGAATTATTGAACTATTTGCCATATGTTTAATTATTATAGTTAAGTGTTTTGTTGAAACTATTTCGTTCATGTATAAGTGTTAAGTAATTCATGTTAATTTGTATCATTAGTAATTAATAATTATAATAAGAGATTGTTGAGTTTCGTTCACCCGACCATGGTTTCGCACAGTTTGGATTTTATTTTGGTGGAATATTATTTTTATTATGCTTCCTACTGAGTGTTAGCTAAGGCCATCTTTAAGCTAAAGTATTTACCACTGAATACGAGGACATTCAGCTTAGGCATGTCATAATTTGGGGGCCTGTCCGGGATTCCAAATCTGTTGTGCGACTATAAACTGTTGAAATGATTTTGGTGAATTTTTAAGAACTGTTGGAGAACGATATGTCCAGATATTGTGCTTCATTGATTTGTACAGTTAGTGCAACGCTACGCTGTTCTTCGCTTTCATTAACTGTGTTTGAGAGTAGTTACCAGGCAAGAATACACCTCATCTCTCCTTAAACCAAGGTAAAGTATTTTTGAAGGATAAGTCGATAACAAGTGTTAATTGACAGGGATCTCTGTGTGTATCGCCTCTTATGCCCGCCTCATTAATATTTTCCATAATAAAGGTCGCCCTCGCTATCATATAAAAGTGATAAGTTACGTTAATCTTACGTTACCTTGCACATCATTGATTAGCTCCAGACCTTTCGGATTAGAAAAAAACAATGTACTCCTTTTAAAGTCTTCTCATTGCGGAAGTATTAGTTCATTCTCGCACTTTTAGTGTACCTCGAACACTCCGTGATTCCACTTTCTGTAATTACCATATTGCGCTAGTTTAACTCCACAAGATTAGACATGTGGGTTAATATCTAGGAGAGGGCCGCATGAAGATAACACTGATATTCAATTTATTTTTACTAGAATATGTAGGAATGTATGTATATAATGGTATAACAGTGAGATAATTTAGTGAAAATCAATAATAGTCGAAATATCGACTATCAAACTCACGCTACTCTTGTCTTCCTCCCAGATTTTTCTAAGTCTGTTGTTATTGTTGACTGTGTCTTATTTTTGCTCAAATGAGCCCTGTAACCACTATAATCCGCAGACAAACTAGTGCACTATGACGTCTTCACGTTTGGCCAATCACAGTGCGACAATACATTTTCTTTCCCAATGACGTCTTCACGTTTGGCCAATCACAGTGCGACAATACATTTTCTTACCCATCACAGTGCAACAATAAATTTTCTTACCCAGCCATTTTATTTCGTTCCTAGACATGGAGGCCGAAGTAAGCACGTCATCTGATATTGCACAAGAAATTGAAATTCCCGTTTCTTGTGCCGACTGTTTCTTAAGTTACGGTGAATTTGTTTTAGCCTATTCGGGGAAAATCGAAAAACTTGTGGATTTGTGCCAGAGACACAATTTAATTTTGCAAAATAAAAAGTGTCCGCATTGTCAGGAAGTGTGTAGGATTGATTACAAGAAACATAGTTTTAGGTGTGATAAGTCTTACATTACGAAAGGACGTAGACGTAAGCGTTGTTCATATAAAGTGTCGGTGTTTGTGAGTACCTGGTTTTCCAAAGGAAAACTGGACATTGAAACTAATTTAAAATTTATAGTTTTGTGGGTTCAAAACTGGTTTTGCTACGAAGTGGCCATTTCTGAATTGAAATTAAATAAAGGTACAGTCTGCGATTGGTCTTCTTTTTGCAGGGAAGTTGTAATTAATTGGGTATTAAGGCGCAGACACAGGCTCATACCAATACTGTGGAGAGGAAGTGGCGGGACGTGAAGAATTTAGTGCCGAAATATGGTAGGAGGAAAAAACACTTCGTCGGGTACCTTGCCACTTCCTACTTCAAGTTGCATGTCAGGGAACCATCGCAACGGCTTCACGGTTTCCTCAAAGCAGCAGCACATCTTTACCAACCAACAGTTTAAGGTTAGCTTCATTGATTTATAGAGTATATTATAATGGTGATAGTATAACGAAGGGAGGGTCGCAGGGGGGGCAAAGCCCCCTCCTCGGTAGGCCTAAGTAGGGGTGGAGGGCCCCATAGGCTATGTTAGGTGGGTGTCTTAGGTTCGGTGGTGCCCTGAAAATCACTGTGGCCTTAAGGGGGGGTCGCAGGGGGAGCGGAGGCCCCCCCCCCCCCCTGGTAGGCCTAGGTAGGGGTACAGGGCCCCCAGGGTAGGGTAGGTGGTTGTATTAGGTTCGGTAGTGCCCCGAAAAATCCCTTTTCTCCTCCTCCCCCCACCTAAAAACCCCGCTTCCCACTGGGGTCCCCCATAATTGTAGTAGTAGGTTTATGCTTACATTTTATGTGTAAGAGTTAAGTCTTAGCTTATTTTTTATTCATTTCCTCATGTTTCTATGCGATGTGCAACAATAATCTGGTTGTTTTTTGCCGTTTTTCGTCGTTAATACTTGAAAAACGGGTGCGGCCTTTTCCTAGACATTTACCGACATGTGGTTTAGCCAGGTTACTGCGTAAATCTGTGGGTAATTACCATTCTGTAACTAGCAGTTGTTATTCGTATTTAAATACTCTTCTCGCTGTCAGTTAGCCTTCTATTATAAATACAGTAATAACGTTGGGCTGCAGTTACCTTAAATTTATCATTATAGGTTCTTGGTAGTAAATATAACTTGTTACATTTGTTTCTCTTAGGAGCAATGTACGTGTGGCTACTATTAACTTTATTCTATAAATATGAATACTGTTTAGAATGATTAACAGAGATAATGTGTTCGCGTTTAGTCAGCCATTCATTGTTAGGTAGGTAGGATTTGTTGTATTTGCATAAGTGTTGTGTAGTGAGTAATTAAACCTTGTTCAAAATGCCTTTTAATCTAGAGAGCTTTGCTGGAAACCCCAAAGAGGAATTATCTACGCTCAGGTATGCTACTAAACAGGATCTGCGTGACCTAGCAGCGAAATGTAACATTGTGGTTGATCCTGCTTATGTGAAGGCTAGATTACTGAGTAAAATTTTGGATTATTTAATTAACCAAGAGATTATTGCAGATGATGAAGAAGTACAAACACTCAGAATTGCAGCAGGAGTACTTCCGCCTGTTCCAGTAGTTACAGAAATAGAGAAAATAAGACTTCAATTGCAGTTAGAGAAGGTAAAGAAGGAAACGACCGAACGGGTGCTCTATCTAGAGAAGAGAGCAGAAGCAGAAGACAGAGAGAAGGCACGAGAAGCTGAAATAAGACACCAGAAAAAACTCCAGGAGCTTTCTTTAAGTAACAGAAAGGAAGCCACACTCCCTGCTACGTTCGAAGTTTTTAAAGCAAGTAAGCTTGTACCTGATTTCGACGAGAAAGATCCTGAAGTTTTCTTCCAGAACTTTGAACAAATCGCAGAAACCTTGAAATGGCCTGTAGAATTCTGGTCTCTGCCCATCAGGAACAAAGTGAAGGGTAAAGCTGCAATTGTTGCTTCACAACTGGTAAGTGAAAATGACTATACAGTGTTAAAGAAAACTGTCTTGGATGCGTACTGCATTACCATAGAAGGGTACAGACAAAATTTTAGAAATTCTGTTAAAACTTTCAACCAAACTTTTGTAGAATTTTGTAGTGTCAAAAATAGGCAGTTGAATAAGTGGTTAGAAAGAGCAGGTGTTGATAACTTCGAATCATTTAAGAATTTGATTCTTCTAGAAGAATTTTTGAGGAAAGTGCCTACTCATATCTCAACCTTCATTCATTTTAAAGGTGAAACACTGGTAAAGAAGGCAGCTAGTCTCGCCGATGATTACCACTTAATCCATAAATCACAAAAGGGTCAAACTAACAAATCTTCTCCTTCCTTTTCCAAATCTCCCCAGGTATCCTGTGCTTACTGCAAGAAAGAGGGCCACACTATTGAAAATTGTCCACTTCCACAGTGCAAAACTTCAAAAGCAAAAGACGGTAAAAATGCCCAGTCAAGGAGCACATGCCATGTGACTACTCCGATGGAAGGGTTGCAGCCGTTTGAAGGATTTATTTGTGATGTTACTGTAAATGGTACTTCACTGAAGTGCCTCAGAGACTCTGGTTCCTCTCAGTCTATATTGGCAGACTTAGGTTCGAAGAATTTAACTTATACTAAGGAGTTTGTAACCATTTCAGATTTAACCTCTTCCTGGACTCTGCCACTTGCTGAAGTGGAAATTGTTAGTCCTTACTTTACAGGAAAGGCTAAAGTAGCTGTGTTAAAGCAAGCCTTGCCGTGTTCTCCAGTAGAGCTGATCTTGGGTAATGATCTAGCATGGTCACAGGTGAAAACTAATTTTATTATTTCAGATCCTGAATTCGTAATCCAAGAAGAAAGTAAGTCCATAGAATCTCCACCAGCTATAACTCAGGTTGTGACTAGGAATACTTCCAGGGCAGGACCTTTGAAAAGTGAGAGTAAAACTACTGGAAGAACTATGGAGGCCTTAGACTTGGTGAACGTAGGTAAGAAAGAGTTTACTGAGCTACAGAAAGAGGACCCCAGCCTTAGTGAACTTTGGAAAAAGGTGAGAATTCCAGATGAAAATCCAAAATTGCCATATTTTTATGTGAATAAAGGTATTCTCTGCAGGCATTTCAGGTCGCCACAGATTAATTCTAACCATACTTTGAGGGATTGCCACCAAATAGTCATTCCTCAACCTCTAAGACTTTCCTTGTCAGACCTCGCTCATTCTGCAGAATCCCACTTAGGGGTCAACAAGACTTACAAAAGAGTAAGTGAAGACTATTATTGGCCAGGCCTTGGTAAAGATATTAAGAGCTATGTTGCTTCATGTCACCATTGTCAGGTTACAGGTCAACCTAACCAGAGAATCCCGCCAGCACCACTTCAGAACGTACTAGTACCCAAAACTCCTTTTTACAAACTCATCATAGATTGCGTTGGTCCCTTACCAAAGACCAAGAGAGGGAATGAATACATACTGACTGCAATGTGTCCCACTTCAAGGTACCCTTTGGCATTTGCAATCAAAAATATAAATGCAATGACTATATTACTTAACCTTAGGAAGGTTTTCACTGTTTTAGGATTTCCTTATGAGTTACAATGTGACCAGGGAACTAATTTTACAATCCATGTCTTCAAACAAACTATGCATACATTGAATATTCATAATGTTAACTCCTCTATATATCATCCACAGACAAATGGTGCCCTGGAAAGGTTCCATCAAACCTTGAAGAACCTTTTGCGTTAGTACAGCAGTGAAACGGCAAATCATTGGGATGAGGACCTCGATATCCTAATGTATGTTTTACGATGCACTCCACATGATTCCACAGGGATATCTCCCTTTGAGGCATTGTTTGGGCGTCGACCACGAACTGTATTGGTTATGGTGAAAGAAAATATTTTGCATCAGAAACCAGAGGAGACTACTAACACGTTGCAATATATTAAAGACCTTAAAAGTAAGTTTCATCAGATAAATGATTTGGTATGTTCTAACCTCCTTTCCTCGCAACAAGTAATGCAGCAACAGGGGAACAAGAAAGCCAGGTTAAGGGAGTTCCAGAAAGGTGACCAGGTACTTTTATACCATCCAATTCCAGGAGCTCCCTTGAGAGAGAAGTTTGCCGGCCCATATACAGTCCTAGATCGTCTTTCTAAGGTAAACTATGTAATTAGTACCCCAGATAGGAGGAAGGACACACAATTAGTTCATGTGAACTTGTTGAAGCGGTACCAAAGTAGAGTAAATAGTGGACCACCTCGAGTAACATTGGTGACTACCTCAACTCTTAGGTCTAAAGACGACTACCCTGTTCCTACTACTAATGAAGACCCTGATGAAGAACCAGAACTGATATCTTGTAGTGATTTAACTAACTCTGAGATAATGGGTAAGCTTGGCTCCTTTTTATAACACTTGTCTACAAATGAAAGCAAAGAACTAAACTCCTTACTCACCAGTTTTCAGGACTTGTGCACTGATGATCCAGGAACCTGTAACCTGATTCAACATGACATCTTGCTGGAGCCAGGAACACAGCTCATCAGACAACCATTTTATAGAGCGATAGGAAAGAAGCTTGAATCCTTAAGGTCAGAGGTACAGTACTTGATAGATGACAAGTTAGCAGTCCCAAGTACCTCCCCTTGGGCTTCACCTTGTATACTTGTACCTATAGCAAACGGTAAGTTACGACTATGTACAGACTACCGCAGACTGAATAAGGTCACCATTAAGAATTCTTTTCCTTTGCCACGGATCAATGATATTTTAGACAATATAAGTAATTCAAAGATTTTGACTCAGATTGATTTACTAAAAGGGTACTATCGGGTAAAACTGACCCCAAAGGCCCAATCAGTCTCTGCTTTTGTAACACCCTTTGGCCTATTTGAATATGTGGTTATGCCTTTTGGGCTCTCTAATGCCCCTGCTACATTTCAGAGGCTGATGGCAGAGGTAATCAGAGATTTACCTAACGTCTATGTGTACTTGGATGATATAGTCATAGCAAACATGACTTGGGAGGAACATCTGCACACTCTCTCAAAACTGTTTACACGACTACGTACTGTAGGTCTCACCATCAACTTAGCCAAGAGTTCATTTGGGCAAGCTAAGGTTGTATACCTTGGTCATTATTTGGGCAGTGGAGAAATAATGCCAAAAGATGCTAAGATTGAGAGTGTAATGAACATACCTGTACCCCTTTCAAAATCTCAACTTAAGACCTTTTTAGGTATGGTCTCTTATTATTCCAAATTCATAAAAAATTTCGCCATCCTTGCTGCTCCATTATATGCACTACTATCTAACAAAGTAAACTTTGTTTGGACCAAAGAATTAGACAATCTTTTCCATCAGCTTAAAGGTATCTTGATTTCTAAACCAATTTTAAGGTCACCAGACTTCTCAAAGGAATTTTTATTACAGGTAGACGCCAGTGGCACAGGTTATGGAGCTGTACTTCTGCAATCTTATGCTCCTAATGACACCAGCTGTATTCCAACACTGCATTACCTACGAGTAGCCTATCACTCGAGATTCTTCAGAGGAGCACAAACCAGATGGGCTACCGTAGAGAAGGAGCTTTACGCGATCGTAGCTTCTTTACAACACTTCCAACCCTATCTTGAAGGTCATCGTTGGGTCATTGTCTTTACTGATCACCGACCTCTCACGTTCCTCAATCGTGCCAGACTCAAAAATCTAAAACTCTTACGGTGGTCTTACATCCTTGGAGCCTTTAATATTCAGCTTCAAAGCATCAAGGGAACCAACAACACCATTGCAGACACCTTGTCACGCCTTCCATCAGCATCTGCAGCTGGATCCACCGCTATGGACCCATCTTAGGGGGGGGAATTGTCAAGTTTTCACTCCACTATTGTACATATTGAATATTATAAACTGTTTTTAGTATTTTCTTACTTTCTTTATGCACGCCCTCTGTTGATTGCTTTCTTCACTTTTCATCCTTCCTTGTCCAGAGCAAAGTCTCTTTTCCCATTATTCCTCCTTTATGTTCTTCATTTTGTTTACTTTTGTACTTCAAATTTCTTGTTTAGTTAGGTGTATTCTTCCTGTTCTGAAGACAGTGTTCGTGGCTCTTTCTCCTATTACTAAGTGTATTTTGTTATTTAGATATGTTGAATTGTGTTGAATTATTGAACTATTTGCCATATGTTTAATTATTATAGTGAAGTGTTTTGTTGAAACTATTTCGTTCATGTATAAGTGTTAAGTAATTCATGTTAATTTGTATCATTAGTAATTAATAATTATAATAAGAGATTGTTGAGTTTCGTTCACCCGACCATGGTTTCACACAGTTTGGATTTTATTTTGGTGGAATATTATTTTTATTATGCTTCCTACTGAGTGTTAGCTAAGGCCATCTTTAAGCTAAAGTATTTACCACTGAATACGAGGACATTCAGCTTAGGCATGTCATAATTTGGGGGCCTGTCCGGGATTCCAAATCTGTTGTGCGACTATAAACTGTTGAAATGATTTTGGTGAATTTTTAAGAACTGTTGGAGAACGATATGTACAGATATTGTGCTTCATTGATTTGTACAGTTAGTGCCACGCTACGCTGTTCTTCGCTTTCATTAACTGTGTTTGAGAGTAGTTACCAGACAAGAATACACCTCATCTCTCCTTAAACCAAGGTAAAGTATTTTTGAAGGATAAGTCGATAACAAGTGTTAATTGACAGGGATCTCTGTGTGTATCGCCTCTTATGCCCGCCTCATTAATATTTTCCATAATAAAGGTCACCCTCGCTATCATATAAAAGTGATAAGTTACGTTAATCTTACGTTACCTTGCACATCATTGATTAGCTCCAGACCTTTCGGATTAGAAAAAAACAATGTACTCCTTTTAAAGTCTTCTCATTGCGGAAGTATTAGTTCATTCTCGCACTTTTAGTGTACCTCGAACACTCCGTGATTCCAGACTTTCTGTAATTACCATATTGCGCTAGTTTAACTCCACAAGATTAGACATGTGGGTTAATATCTAGGAGAGGGCCGCATGAAGATAACACTGATATTCAATTTATTTTTACTAGAATATGTAGGAATGTATGTATATAATGGTATAACAGTGAGATAATTTAGTGAAAATCAATAATAGTCGAAATATCGACTATCAAACTCACGCTACTCTTGTCTTCCTCCCAGATTTTTCTAAGTCTGTTGTTATTGTTGACTGTGTCTTATTTTTGCTCAAATGAGCCCTGTAACCACTATAATCCGCAGACAAACTAGTGCACTATGACGTCTTCACGTTTGGCCAATCACAGTGCGACAATACATTTTCTTTCCCAATGACGTCTTCACGTTTGGCCAATCACAGTGCGACAATACATTTTCTTACCCATCACAGTGCAACAATAAATTTTCTTACCCAGCCATTTTATTTCGTTCCTAGACATGGAGGCCGAAGCAAGCACGTCATCTGATATTGCACAAGAAATTGAAATTCCCGTTTCTTGTGCCGACTGTTTCTTAAGTTACGGTGAATTTGTTTTAGCCTATTCGGGGAAAATCGAAAAACTTGTGGTATTGTGCCAGAGACACAATTTAATTTTGCAAAATAAAAAGTGTCCGCATTGTCAGGAAGTGTGTAGGATTGATTACAAGAAACATAGTTTTAGGTGTGATAAGTCTTACATTACGAAAGGACGTAGACGTAAGCGTTGTTCATATAAAGTGTCGGTGTTTGTGAGTACCTGGTTTTCCAAAGGAAAACTGGACATTGAAACTAATTTAAAATTTATAGTTTTGTGGGTTCAAAACTGGTTTTGCTACGAAGTGGCCATTTCTGAATTGAAATTAAATAAAGGTACTGTCTGCGATTGGTCTTCTTTTTGCAGGGAAGTTGTAATTAATTGGGTATTAAGGCGCAGACACAGGCTCATACCAATACTGTGGAGATGAAGTGGCGGGACGTGAAGAATTTAGTGCCGAAATATGGTAGGAGGAAAAAACACTTCGTCGGGTACCTTGCCACTTCCTACTTCAAGTTGCATGTCAGGGAACCATCGCAACGGCTTCACGTTTTCTTCAAAGCAGCAGCACATCTTTACCAACCAACAGTTTAAGGTTAGCTTCATTGATTTATAGAGTATATTATAATGGTGATAGTATAACGAAGGGGGGGTCGCAGGGGGGCAAAGCCCCCTCCCCGGTAGGCCTAAGTAGGGGTGGAGGGCCCCATAGGCTAGGTTAGGTTGGTGTCTTAGGTTCGGTGGTGCCCTGAAAATTACTGTGGCCTTAAGGGGGGGTCGCAGGGGGAGCGGAGCCCCCCCCTCCCTGGTAGGCCTAGGTAGGGGTACAGGGCCCCCAGGGTAGGGTAGGTGGTTGTATTAGGTTCGGTAGTGCCCCGACAAATCCCTTTTCTCCTCCTCCCCCCACCTAAAAACCCCGCTTCCCACTGGGGTCCCCCATAATTGTAGTAGTAGGTTTATGCTTACATTTTATGTGTAAGAGTTAAGTCTTAGCTTATTTTTTATTCATTTCCTCATGTTTCTATGCGATATGCAACAATAATCTGGTTGTTTTTTGCCGTTTTTCGTCGTTAATACTTGAAAAACGGGTGCGGCCTTCTCCTAGACATTTACCGACATGTGGTTTAGCCAGGTTACTGCGTAAATCTGTGGGTAATTACCATTCTGTAACTAGCAGTTGTTATTCGTATTTAAATACTCTTCTCGCTGTCAGTTAGCCTTCTATTATAAATACAGTAATAACGTTGGGCTGCAGTTACCTTAAATTTATCATTATAGGTTCTTGGTAGTAAATATAACTTGTTACATTTGTTTCTCTTAGGAGCAATGTACGTGTGGCTACTATTAACTTTATTCTATAAATATGAATACTGTTTAGAATGATTAACAGAGTTAATGTGTTCGCGTTTAGTCAGCCATTCATTGTTAGGTAGGTAGGATTTGTTGTATTTGCATAAGTGTTGTGTAGTGAGTAATTAAACCTTGTTCAAAATGCCTTTTAATCTAGAGAGCTTTGCTGGAAACCCCAAAGAGGAATTATCTACGCTCAGGTATGCTACTAAACAGGATCTGCGTGACCTAGCAGCGAAATGTAACATTGTGGTTGATCCTGCTTATGTGAAGGCTAGATTACTGAGTAAAATTTTGGATTATTTAATTAACCAAGAGATTATTGCAGATGATGAAGAAGTACAAACACTCAGAATTGCAGCAGGAGTACTTCCGCCTTTTCCAGTAGATACAGAAATAGAGAAAATAAGGCTTCAATTGCAGTTAGAGAAGGTAAAGAAGGAAACGACCGAACGGGTGCTCTATCTAGAGAAGAGAGCAGAAGCAGAAGAAAGAGAGAAGGAACGAGAAGCTGAAATAAGACACCAGAAAAAACTCCAGGAGCTTTCTTTAAGTAACAGGAAGGAAGCCACACTCCCTGCTACGTTCGAAGTTTTTAAAGCAAGTAAGCTTGTACCTGATTTCGACGAGAAAGATCCTGAAGTTTTCTTCCAGAACTTTGAACAAATCGCAGAAACCTTGAAATGGCCTGTAGAATTCTGGTCTCTGCCCATCAGGAACAAAGTGAAGGGTAAAGCTGCAATTGTTGCTTCACAACTGGTAAGTGAAAATGACTATACAGTGTTAAAGAAAACTGTCTTGGATGCGTACTGCATTACCATAGAAGGGTACAGACAAAATTTTAGAAATTCTGTTAAAACTTTCAACCAAACTTTTGTAGAATTTTGTAGTGTCAAAAATAGGCAGTTGAATAAGTGGTTAGAAAGAGCAGGTGTTGATAACTTCGAATCATTTAAGAATTTGATTCTTCTAGAAGAATTTTTGAGGAAAGTGCCTACTCATATCTCAACCTTCATTCATTTTAAAGGTGAAACACTGGTAAAGAAGGCAGCTAGTCTCGCCGATGATTACCACTTAATCCATAAATCACAAAAGGGTCAAACTAACAAATCTTCTCCTTCCTTTTCCAAATCTCCCCAGGTATCCTGTGCTTACTGCAAGAAAGAGGGCCACACTATTGAAAATTGTCCACTTCCACAGTGCAAAACTTCAAATGCAAAAGACGGTAAAAATGCCCAGTCAAGGAGCACATGCCATGTGACTACTACGATGGAAGGGTTGCAGCCGTTTGAAGGATTTATTTGTGATGTTACTGTAAATGGTACTTCACTGAAGTGCCTCAGAGACTCTGGTTCCTCTCAGTCTATATTGGCAGACTTAGGTTCGAAGAATTTAACTTATACTAAGGAGTTTGTAACCATTTCAGATTTAACCTCTTCCTGGACTCTGCCACTTGCTGAAGTGGAAATTGTTAGTCCTTACTTTACAGGAAAGGCTAAAGTAGCTGTGTTAAAGCAAGCCTTGCCGTGTTCTCCAGTAGAGCTGATCTTGGGTAATGATCTAGCAGGGTCACAGGTGAAAACTAATTTTATTATTTCAGATCCTGAATTCGTAATCCAAGAAGAAAGTAAGTCCATAGAATCTCCACCAGCTATAACTCAGGTTGTGACTAGGAATACTTCCAGGGCAGGACCTTTGAAAAGTGAGAGTAAAACTACTGGAAGAACTATGGAGGCCTTAGACTTGGTGAACGTAGGTAAGAAAGAGTTTACTGAGCTACAGAAAGAGGACCCCAGCCTTAGTGAACTTTGGAAAAAGGTGAGAATTCCAGATGAAAATCCAAAATTGCCATATTTTTATGTGAATAAAGGTATTCTCTGCAGGCATTTCAGGTCGCCACAGATTAATTCTAACCATACTTGGAGGGATTGCCACCAAATAGTCATTCCTCAACCTCTAAGACTTTCCTTGTCAGACCTCGCTCATTCTGCAGAATCCCACTTAGGGGTCAACAAGACTTACAAAAGAGTAAGTGAAGACTATTATTGGCCAGGCCTTGGTAAAGATATTAAGAGCTATGTTGCTTCATGTCACCATTATCAGGTTACAGGTCAACCTAACCAGAGAATCCCGCCAGCACCACTTCAGAACGTACTAGTACCCAAAACTCCTTTTTACAAACTCATCATAGATTGCGTTGGTCCCTTACCAAAGACCAAGAGAGGGAATGAATACATACTGACTGCAATGTGTCCCACTTCAAGGTACCCTTTGGCATTTGCAATCAAAAATATAAATGCAATGACTATATTACTTAACCTTAGGAAGGTTTTCACTGTTTTAGGATTTCCTTATGAGTTACAATGTGACCAGGGAACTAATTTTACAAGCCATGTCTTCAAACAAACTATGCATACATTGAATATTCATAATGTTAACTCCTCTATAAATCATCCACAGACAAATGGTGCCCTGGAAAGGTTCCATCAAACCTTGAAGAACCTTTTGCGTAAGTACAGCAGTGAAACGGCAAATCATTGGGATGAGGACCTCGATCTCCTAATGTATGTTTTACGATGCACTCCACATGATACCACAGGGATATCTCCCTTTGAGGCATTGTTTGGGCGTCGACCACGAACTGTATTGGTTATGGTGAAAGAAAATATTTTGCATCAGAAACCAGAGGAGACTACTAACACGTTGCAATATATTAAAGACCTTAAAAGTAAGTTTCATCAGATAAATGATTTGGTATGTTCTAACCTCCTTTCCTCGCAACAAGTAATGCAGCAACAGGGGAACAAGAAAGCCAGGTTAAGGGAGTTCCAGAAAGGTGACCAGGTACTTTTATACCATCCAATTCCAGGAGCTCCCTTGAGAGAGAAGTTTGCCGGCCCATATACAGTCCTAGATCGTCTTTCTAAGGTAAACTATATAATTAGTACCCCAGATAGGAGGAAGGATACACAATTAGTTCATGTGAACTTGTTGAAGCGGTACCAAAGTAGAGTAAATAGTGGACCACCTCGAGTAACATTGGTGACTACCTCAACTCTTAGGTCTAAAGACGACTACCCTGTTGCTACTACTAATGAAGACCCTGATGAAGAACCAGAACTGATATCTTTTAGTGATTTAACTAACTCTGAGATAATGGGTAAGCTTGACTCCTTTTTATCACACTTGTCTACAAATGAAAGCAAAGAACTAAACTCCTTACTCACCAGTTTTCAGGACTTGTGCACTGATGATCCAGGAACCTGTAACCTGATTCAACATGACATCTTGCTGGAGCCAGGAACACAGCTCATCAGACAACCATTTTATAGAGCGATAGGAAAGAAGCTTGAATCCTTAAGGTCAGAGGTACAGTACTTGATAGATGACAAGTTAGCAGTCCCAAGTACCTCCCCTTGGGCTTCACCTTGTATACTTGTACCTTAAGCAAACGGTAAGTTAGGACTATGTACAGACTACCGCAGACTGAATAAGGTCACCATTAAGAATTCTTTTCCTTTGCCACGGATCAATGATATTTTAGACAATATAAGTAATTCAAAGATTTTGACTCAGATTGATTTACTAAAAGGGTACTATCGGGTAAAACTGACCCCAAAGGCCCAATCAATCTCTGCTTTTGTAACACCCTTTGGCCTATTTGAATATGTGGTTATGCCTTTTGGGCTCTCTAATGCCCCTGCTACATTTCAGAGGCTGATGGCAGAGGTAATCAGAGATTTACCTAACGTCTATGTGTACTTGGATGATATAGTCATAGCAAACATGACTTGGGAGGAACATCTGCACACTCTCTCAAAACTGTTTACATGACTACGTACTGTAGGTCTCACCATCAACTTAGCCAAGAGTTCATTTGGGCAAGCTAAGGTTGTATACCTTGGTCATTATTTGGGCAGTGGAGAAATAATGCCAAAAGATGCTAAGATTGAGAGTGTAATGAACATACCTGTACCCCTTTCAAAATCTCAACTTAAGACCTTTTTAGGTATGGTCTCTTATTATTCCAAATTCATAAAAAATTTCGCCATCCTTGCTGCTCCATTATATGCACTACTATCTAACAAAGTAAACTTTGTTTGGACCAAAGAATTAGACAATCTTTTCCATCAGCTTAAAGGTATCTTGATTTCTAAACCAATTTTAAGGTCACCAGACTTCTCAAAGGAATTTTTATTACAGGTAGACGCCAGTGGCACAGGTTATGGAGCTGTACTTCTGCAATCTTATGCTCCTAATGACACCAGCTGTATTCCAACACTGCATTACCTACGAGTAGCCTATCACTCGAGATTCTTCAGAGGAGCACAAACCAGATGGGCTACCGTAGAGAAGGAGCTTTATGCGATCGTAGCTTCTTTACAACACTTCCAACCCTATCTTGAAGGTCATCGTTGGGTCATTGTCTTTACTGATCACCGACCTCTCACGTTCCTCAACCGTGCCAGACTCAAAAATCTAAAACTCTTACGGTGGTCTTACATCCTTGGAGCCTTTAATATTCAGCTTCAAAGCATCAAGGGAACCAACAACACCATTGCAGACACCTTGTCACGCCTTCCATCAGCATCTGCAGCTGGATCCACCGCTATGGACCCATCTTAGGGGGGGGGGAATTGTCAAGTTTTCACTCCACTATTGTATATATTGAATATTATAAACTGTTTTTAGTATTTTCTTACTTTCTTTATGCACGCCCTCTGTTGATTGCTTTCTTCACTTTTCATCCTTCCTTGTCCAGAGCAAAGTCTCTTTTCCCATTATTCCTCCTTTATGTTCTTCATTTTGTTTACTTTTGTACTTCAAATTTCTTGTTTAGTTAGGTGTATTCTTCCTGTTCTGAAGACAGTGTTCGTGGCTCTTTCTCCTATTACTAAGTGTATTTTGTTATTTAGATATGTTGAATTGTGTTGAATTATTGAACTATTTGCCATATGTTTAATTATTATAGTGAAGTGTTTTGTTGAAACTATTTCGTTCATGTATAAGTGTTAAGTAATTCATGTTAATTTGTATCATTAGTAATTAATAATTATAATAAGAGATTGTTGAGTTTCGTTCACCCGACCATGGTTTCGCACAGTTTGGATTTTATTTTGGTGGAATATTATTTTTATTATGCTTCCTACTGAGTGTTAGCTAAGGCCATCTTTAAGCTAAAGTATTTACCACTGAATACGAGGACATTCAGCTTAGGCATGTCATAATTTGGGGGCCTGTCTGGGATTCCAAATCTGTTGTGCGACTATAAACTGTTGAAATGATTTTGGTGAATTTTTAAGAACTGTTGGAGAACGATATGTCCAGATATTGTGCTTCATTGATTTGTACAGTTAGTGCCACGCTACGCTGTTCTTCGCTTTCATTAACTGTGTTTGAGAGTAGTTACCAGGCAAGAATACACCTCATCTCTCCTTAAACCAAGGTAAAGTATTTTTGAAGGATAAGTCGATAACAAGTGTTAATTGACAGGGATCTCTGTGTGTATCGCCTCTTATGCCCGCCTCATTAATATTTTCCATAATAAAGGTCACCCTCGCTATCATATAAAAGTGATAAGTTACGTTAATCTTACGTTACCTTGCACATCATTGATTAGCTCCAGACCTTTCGGATTAGAAAAAAACAATGTACTCCTTTTAAAGTCTTCTCATTGCGGAAGTATTAGTTCATTCTCGCACTTTTAGTGTACCTCGAACACTCCGTGATTCCAGACTTTCTGTAATTACCATATTGCGCTAGTTTAACTCCACAAGATTAGACATGTGGGTTAATATCTAGGAGAGGGCCGCATGAAGATAACACTGATATTCAATTTATTTTTACTAGAATATGTAGGAATGTATGTATACAATGGTATAACAGTGAGATAATTTAGTGAAAATCAATAATAGTCGAAATATCGACTATCAAACTCACGCTACTCTTGTCTTCCTCCCAGATTTTTCTAAGTCTGTTGTTATTGTTGACTGTGTCTTATTTTTGCTCAAATGAGCCCTGTAACCACTATAATCCGCAGACAAACTAGTGCACTATGACGTCTTCACGTTTGGCCAATCACAGTGCGACAATACATTTTCTTTCCCAATGACGTCTTCACGTTTGGCCAATCACAGTGCGACAATACATTTTCTTACCCATCACAGTGCAACAATAAATTTTCTTACCCAGCCATTTTATTTCGTTCCTAGACATGGAGGCCGAAGCAAGCACGTCATCTGATATTGCACAAGAAATTGAAATTCCCGTTTCTTGTGCCGACTGTTTCTTAAGTTACGGTGAATTTGTTTTAGCCTATTCGGGGAAAATCGAAAAACTTGTGGATTTGTGCCAGAGACACAATTTAATTTTGCAAAATAAAAAGTGTCCGCATTGTCAGGAAGTGTGTAGGATTGATTACAAGAAACATAGTTTTGGGTGTGATAAGTCTTACATTACGAAAGGACGTAGACGTAAGCGTTGTTCATATAAAGTGTCGTTGTTTGTGAGTACCTGGTTTTCCAAAGGAAAACTGGACATTGAAACTAATTTAAAATTTATAGTTTTGTGGGCTCAAAACTGGTTTTGCTACGAAGTGGCCATTTCTGAATTGAAATTAAATAAAGGTACTGTCTGCGATTGGTCTTCTTTTTGCAGGGAAGTTGTAATTAATTGGGTATTAAGGCGCAGCAAGAAAATTGACGGCCGCAATTGTACAGTAGAAATTGACGAGTCCTAATTCGGCAAACGGAAATATAATGTTGGCCGAGTAATAGACGGCCAGTGGGTATTTGGTGGTATTTGCCGCGAATCACTTAGAGTTTTTTCTGGTCCCCGTGGAAACCCGGGATCGTGACGCCCTGCTCTCGCTGATTAATGAGAGGATCGAGCCAGGCAAAACCATAATTTCGGACTATTGGCGAGCTTATAACTGTCTGGCAGAGGAAGGTTTTAAGCATTTGACGGTTAACCACAGCCTTCACTTTGTTGATCCCAAGACACAGGCTCATACCAATACTGGTGAGAGGAAGTGGCGGGACGTGAAGAATTTAGTGCCGAAATATGGTAGGAGGAAAAAACACTTCGTCGGGTACCTTGCCACTTCCTACTTCAAGTTGCATGTTCGGGAACCATCGCAACGGCTTCACGTTTTCCTCAAAGCAGCAGCACATCTTTACCAACCAACAGTTTAAGGTAATCTTCATTGATTTATAGAGTATATTATAATGGTGATAGTATAATGAAGGGGGGGTCGCAGGGGGTGCAAAGCCCCCCCCCCCCCACCCCCCGGTAGGCCTAGGTAGGGATACAGGGCCCCATAGGCTAGGTTAGGTGGGTGTCTTAGGTTCGGTGGTGCCCTGAAAATCACTGTGGCCTTAAGGGAGGGTCGCAGCGTCCCCCCCCCCCCGGTAGGCCTAGGTAGGGGTACAGGGCCCCCAGGGTAGGGTAGGTGGTTGTATTAGGTTCGGTAGTGCCCCGAAAAATCACTTTTCTCCTCCTCCCCCCACCCAAAAACCCCGCTTCCCACTGGGGTCCCCCATAATTGTAGTAGTAGGTTTATGCTTACATTTTATGTGTAAGAGTTAAGTCTTAGCTTATTTTTTATTCATTTCCTCATGTTTCTATGCGATGTGCAACAATAATCTGGTTGTTTTTTGCCGTTTTTCGTCGTTAATACTTGAAAAACGGGTGCGGCCTTCTCCTAGACATTTACCGACATGTGGTTTAGCCAGGTTACTGCGTAAATCTGTGGGTAATTACCATTCTGTAACTAGAAGTTGTTATTCGTATTTAAATACTCTTCTCGCTGTCTGTTAGCCTTCTATTATAAATACAGTAATAACGTTGGGCTGCAGTTACCTTAAATTTATCATTATAGGTTCTTGGTAGTAAATATAACTTGTTACATTTGTTTCTCTTAGGAGCAATGTATGTGTGGCTACTATTAACTTTATTTTATAAATATGAATACTGTTTAGAATGATTAACAGAGTTAATGTGTTCGTGTTTAGTCAGCCATTCATTGTTAGGTAGGTAGGATTTGTTGTATTTACATAAGTGTTGTGTATTGAGTAATTAAACCTTGTTCAAAATGCCTTTTAATCTAGAGAGCTTTGCTGGAAACCCCAAAGAGGAATTATCTACGCTCAGGTATGCTACTAAACAGGATCTGCGTGACCTAGCAGTGAAATGTAACATTGTGGTTGATCCTGCTTATGTGAAGGCTAGATTACTGAGTAAAATTTTGGATTATATAATTAACCAAGAGATTATTGCAGATGATGAAGAAGTAAAAACACTCAGAATTGCAGCAGGAGTACTTCCGCCTGTTCCAGTAGATACAGAAATAGAGAAAATAAGGCTTCAATTGCAGTTAGAGAAGGTAAAGAAGGAAACGACCGAACGGGTGCTCTATCTAGAGAAGAGAGCAGAAGCAGAAGAAAGAGAGAAGGAACGAGAAGCTGAAATAAGACACCAGAAAAAACTCCAGGAGCTTTCTTTAAGTAACAGAAACGAAGCCACACTCCCTGCTACGTTCGAAGTTTTTAAAGCAAGTAAGCTTGTACCTGATTTCGACGAGAAAGATCTTGAGGTTTTCTTCCAGAACTTTGAACAAATCGCAGAAACCTTAAAATTGCCTGTAGAATTCTGGTCTCTGCCCATCAGGAACAAAGTGAAGGGTAAAGCTGCAATTGTTGCTTCACAACTGATAAGTAAAAATGACTATACAGTGTTAAAGAAAACTGTCTTGGATGCGTACTCCATTACCATAGAAGGGTACAGACAAAATTTTAGAAATTCTGTTAAAACTTTCAACCAAACTTTTGTAGAATTTTGTAGTGTCAAAAATAGGCAGTTGAATTAGTGGTTAGAAAGAGCAGGTGTTGATAACTTCGAATCATTTAAGAATTTGATTCTTCTAGAAGAATTTTTGAGGAAAGTGCCTACTCATATCTCAACCTTCATTCATTTTAAAGGTGAAACACTGGTAAAGAAGGCAGCTAGTCTCGCTGATGATTACCACTAAATCCATAAATCACAAAAGGGTCAAACTAACAAATCTTCTCCTTCCTTTTCCAAATCTCCCCAGGTATCCTGTGCTTACTGCAAGAAAGAGGGCCACACTATTGAAAATTTTCCACTTCCACAGTGCAAAACTTCAAAAGAAAAAGACGGTAAAAATGCCCAGTCAAGGAGCACATGCCATGTGACTACTCCGATGGAAGGGTTGCAGCCGTTTGAAGGATTTATTTGTGATGTTACTGTAAATGGTACTTCACTGAAGTGCCTCTGAGACTCTGGTTCCTCTCAGTCTATATTGGCAGACTTAGGTTCGAAGAATTTAACTTATACTAAGGAGTTTGTAACCATTTCAGATATAACCTCTTCCTGGACTCTGCCACTTGCTGAAGTGGAAATTGTTAGTCCTTACTTTACAGGAAAGGCTAAAGTAGCTGTGTTAAAGCAAGCCTTGCCGTGTTCTCCAGTAGAGCTGATCTTGGGTAATGATCTAGCAGGGTCACAGGTGAAAACTAATTTTATTATTTCAGATCCTGAATTCGTAATCCAAGAAGAAAGTAAGTCCATAGAATCTCCACCAGCTATAACTCAGGTTGTGACTAGGAATACTTCCAGGGCAGGACCTTTGAAAAGTGAGAGTAAAACTATTGGAAGAACTATGGAGGCCTTAGACTTGGTGAACGTAGGTAAGAAAGAGTTTACTGAGCTACAGAAAGAGGACCCCAGCCTTAGTGAACTTTGGAAAAAGGTGAGAATTCCAGATGAAAATCCAAAATTGCCATATTTTTATGTGAATAAAGGTATTCTCTGCAGGCATTTCAGGTCGCCACAGATTAATTCTAACCATACTTGGAGGGATTGCCACCAAATAGTCATTCCTCAACCTCTAAGACTTTCCTTGTCAGACCTCGCTCATTCTGCAGAATCCCACTTAGGGGTCAACAAGACTTAAAAAGAGTAAGTGAAGACTATTATTGGCCAGGCCTTGGTAAAGATATCAAGAGCTATGTTGCTTCATGTCACCATTGTCAGGTTACAGGTCAACCTAACCAGAGAATCCCGCCAGCACCACTTCAGAACGTACTAGTACCCAAAACTCCTTTTTACAAACTCATCATAGATTGCGTTGGTCCCTTACCAAAGACCAAGAGAGGGAATGAATACATACTGACTGCAATGTGTCCCACTTCAAGGTACCCTTTGGCATTTGCAATCAAAAATATAAATGCAATGACTATATTACTTAACCTTAGGAAGGTTTTCACTGTTTTAGGATTTCCTTATGAGTTACAATGTGACCAGGGAACTAATTTTACAAGCCATGTCTTCAAACAAACTATGCATACATTGAATATTCATAATGTTAACTCCTCTATATATCATCCACAGACAAATGGTGCCCTGGAAAGGTTCCATCAAACCTTGAAGAACCTTTTGCGTAAGTACAGCAGTGAAACGGCAAATCATTGGGATGAGGACCTCGATCTCCTAATGTATGTTTTACGATGCACTCCACATGATTCCACAGGGATATCTCCCTTTGAGGCATTGTTTGGGCGTCAACCACGAACTGTATTGGTTATGGTGAAAGAAAATATTTTGCATCAGAAACCAGAGGAGACTACTAACACGTTGCAATATATTAAAGACCTTAAAAGTAAGTTTCATCAGATAAATGATTTGGTATGTTCTAACCTCCTTTCCTCGCAACAAGTAATGCAGCAACAGGGGAACAAGAAAGCCAGGTTAAGGGAGTTCCAGAAAGGTGACCAGGTACTTTTATACCGTCCAATTCCAGGAGCTCCATTGAGAGAGAAGTTTGCCGGCCCATATACAGTCCTAGATCGTCTTTCTAAGGTAAACTATGTAATTAGTACCCCAGATAGGAGGAAGGACACACAATTAGTTCATGTGAACTTGTTGAAGCGGTACCAAAGTAGAGTAAATAGTGGACCACCTCGAGTAACATTGGTGACTACCTCAACTCTTAGGTCTAAAGACGACTACCCTGTTGCTACTACTAATGAAGACCCTGATGAAGAACCAGAACTGATATCTTTTAGTGATTTAACTAACTCTGAGATAATGGGTAAGCTTGACTCCTTTTTATCACACTTGTCTACAAATGAAAGCAAAGAACTAAACTCCTTACTCACCAGTTTTCAGGACTTGTGCACTGATGATCCAGGAACCTGTAACCTGATTCAACATGACATCTTGCTGGAGCCGGGAACACAGCCCATCAGACAACCATTTTATAGAGCGGTAGGAAAGAAGCTTGAATCCTTAAGGTCAGAAGTACAGTACTTGATAGATGACAAGTTAGCAGTCCCAAGTACCTCCCCTTGGGCTTCACCTTGTATACTTGTACCTAAGCAAACGGTAAGTTACGACTATGTACAGACTACCGCAGACTGAATAAGGTCACCATTAAGAATTCTTTTCCTTTGCCACGGATCAATGATATTTTAGACAATATAAGTAATTCAAAGATTTTGACTCAGATTGATTTACTAAAAGGGTACTATCGGGTAAAACTGACCCCAAAGGCCCAATCAATCTCTGCTTTTGTAACACCCTTTGGCCTATTTGAATATGTGGTTATGCCTTTTGGGCTCACTAATGCCCCTGCTACATTTCAGAGGCTGATGGCAGAGGTAATCAGAGATTTACCTAACGTCTATGTGTACTTGGATGATATAGTCATAGCAAACATGACTTGGGAGGAACATCTGCACACTCTCTCAAAACTGTTTACACGACTACGTACTGTAGGTCTCACCATCAACTTAGCCAAGATTTCATTTGGGCAAGCTAAGGTTGTATACCTTGGTCATTATTTGGGCAGTGGAGAAATAATGCCAAAAGATGCTAATATTGAGAGTGTAATGAACATACCTGTACCCTTTCAAAATCTCAACTAAAGACCTTTTTAGGTATGGTCTCTTATTATTCCAAATTCATAAAAAATTTCGCCATCCTTGCTGCTCCATTATATGCACTACTATGTAACAAAGTAAACTTTGTTTGGACCAAAGAATTAGACAATCTTTTCCATCAGCTTAAAGGTATCTTGATTTCTAAACCAATTTTAAGGTCACCAGACTTCTCAAAGGAATTTTTATTACAGGTAGACGCCAGTGGCACAGGTTATGGAGCTGTACTTCTGCAATCTTATGCTCCTAATGACACCAGCTGTATTCCAACACTGCAATACCTACGAGTAGCCTATCACTCGAGATTCTTCAGAGGAGCACAAACCAGATGGGCTACCGTAGAGAAGGAGCTTTACGCGATCGTAGCTTCTTGACAACACTTCCAACCCTATCTTGAAGGTCATCGTTGGGTCATTGTCTTTACTGATCACCGACCTCTCATGTTCCTCAACCGTGCCAGAGTCAAAAATCTAAAACTCTTACGGTGGTCTTAAATCCTTGGAACCTTTAATATTCAGCTTCAAAGCATCAAGGGAACCAACAGCACCATTGCAGACACCTTGTCACGCCTTCCATCAGCATCTTCAGCTGGATCCACCGCTATGGACCCATCTTAGGGGGGGGGGGAATTTTCAAGTTTTCACTCCACTATTGTACATATTGAATATTAAAAACTTTTTTTAGTATTTTCTTACTTTCTTTATGTACGCCCTCTGTTGATTGCGTTCTTCACTTTTCATCCTTCCTTGTCCAGAGCAAAGTCTCTTTTCCCATTATTCCTCCTTTATGTTCTTCATTTTGTTTACTTTTGTACTTCAATTTTCTTGTTAAGTTAGGTGTATTCTTCCTGTTCTGAAGACAGTGTTCGTGGCTCTTTCTCCTATTACTAAGTGTATTTTGTTATTTAGATATGTTGAATTGTGTTGAATTATTGAACTATTTGCCATGTGTTTAATTATTATAGTGAAGTGTTTTGTTGAAACTATTTCGTTCATGTATAAGTGTTAAGTAATTCATGTTAATTTGTATAATAAGTAATTAATAATTATAATAGGAGATTGTTGAGTTTCGTTCACCCAACCATGGTTTCGCACAGTTTGGATTTTATTTTGGTGGAATATTATCTTTATTATGCTTCCTACTGAGTGTTAGCTAAGGCCATCTTTAAGCTAAAGTATTTACCACTGAATACGAGGACATTCAGCTTAGGCATGTCATAATTTGGGGGCCTGTCCGGGATTCAAAATCTGTTGTGCGACTATAAACTGTTGAAATGTTTTTGGTGAATTTTTAAGAACTGTTGGAGAACGATATGTCCAGATATTGTGCTTCATTGATTTGTACAGTTAGTGCCACGCTACGCTGTTCTTCGCTTTCATTAACTGTGTTTGACAGTAGTTACCAGGCAAGAATACACCTCATCTCTCCTTAAACCAAGGTAAAGTATTTTTGAAGGATAAGTCGATAACAAGTGTTAATTGACAGGGATCTCTGTGTGTATCGCCTCTTATGCCCGCCTCATTAATATTTTCCATAATAAAGGTCACCCTCGCTATCATATAAAAGTGATAAGTTACGTTAATCTTACGTTACCTTGCACATCATTGATTAGCTCCAGACCTTTCGTATTAGCAAAATCCACTGTACTCCTTTTAAAGTCTTTTCATTGTGGAAGTATTAGTTCATTCTCGCACTTTTAGTGTACCTCGAACACTCCGTGATTCCAGACTTTCTGTAATTACCATATTGCGCTAGTTTAACTCCACAAGATTAGACATGTGGGTTAATGTCTAGGAGAGGGCCGCATGAAGATAAAACTGATATTCAATTTATTTTTACTAGAATATGTAGGAATGTATGTATATAATGGTATAACAGTGAGATAATTTAGTGAAAATCAATAATAGTCGAAATATCGACTATCAAACTCACGCTACTCTTGTCTTCCTCCCAGATTTTTCTAAGTCTGTTGTTATTTTTGACTGTGTCTTATTTTTGCTCAAATGAGCCCTGTAACCACTATAATCCGCAGACAAACTAGTGCACTATGACGTCTTCACGTTTGGCCAATCACAGTGCGATAATACATTTTCTTTCCCAATGACGTCTTCACGTTTGGCCAATAACAGTGCGACAATACATTTTCTTACCCATCACAGTGCAACAATAAATTTTCTTACCCAGCCATTTTATTTCGTTCCTAGACATGGAGGCCGAAGCAAGCACGTCATCTGATATTGCACAAGAAATTGAAATTCCCGTTTCTTGTGCCGACTGTTTCTTAAGTTACGGTGAATTTGTTTTAGCCTATTCGGGGAAAATCGAAAAACTTGTGGATTTGTGCCAGAGACACAATTTAATTTTGCAAAATAAAAAGTGTCCGCATTGTCAGGAAGTGTGTAGGATTGATTACAAGAAACATAGTTTTGGGTGTGATAAGTCTTACATTACGAAAGGACGTAGACGTAAGCGTTGTTCATATAAAGTGTCGGTGTTTGTGAGTACCTGGTTTTCCAAAGGAAAACTGGACATTGAAACTAATTTAAAATTTATAGTTTTGTGGGTTCAAAACTGGTTTTGCTACAAAGTGGCCATTTCTGAATTGAAATTAAATAAAGGTACTGTCTGCGATTGGTCTTCTTTTTGCAGGGAAGTTGTAATTAATTGGGTATTAAGGCGCAGCATGAAAATTGGCGGCCACAATTGTACAGTAGAAATTGACGAGTCCTAATTCGGCAAATGGAAATATAATGTTGGTCGAGTAATAGATGGCCAGTGGGTATTTGGTGGTATTTGCCGCGAATCACTTGAGTTTTTTCTGGTCCCCGTGGAAACCCGGGATCGTGACGCCCTGCTCTCGCTGATTAAGGAGAGGATCGAGCCAGGCAAAACCATAATTTCGGACTGTTGGCGAGCTTATAACTGTCCGGCAGAGGAAGGTTTTAAGCATTTGACGGTTAACCACAGCCTTCACTTTGTTGATCCCCAGACACAGGCTCATACCAATACTGTGGAGAGGAAGTGACGCGACGTGAAGAATTTAGTGCCGAAATATGGTAAGAGGAAAAAACACTTCGTCGGGTACCTTGCCACTTCCTACTTCAAGTTGCATGTCAGGGAACCATCGCAACGGCTTCACGTTTTCCTCAAAGCAGCAGCACATCTTTACCAACCAACAGTTTAAGGTAAGCTTCATTGATTTATAGAGTATATTATAATGGTGATAGTATAACGAAGGGGGGGTCGCAGCGGGGGCAAAGCCCCCCCCCCCCCCCCCCCCCCCCCCCGGTAGGCCTAGGTAGGGGTACAGGGCCCCATAGGCTTGGTTAGGTGGGTGTCTTAGGTTCAGTGGTGCCCTGAAAATCACTGTGGCCTTAAGGGGGGTCGCAGGGGGGGGCGGAGGCCCTCCCCCCCCCGGTAGGCCTAGTTAGGGGTACAGGGCCCCCAGGGTAGGGTAGGTGGTTGTATTAGGTTCGGTAGTGCCCCAAAAAATCACTTTTCTCCTCCTCCCCCCACCCAAAAACCCCGCTTCCCACTGGGGTCCCCCATAATTGTAGTAGTAGGTTTATGCTTACATTTTATGTGTAAGAGTTAAGTCTTAGCTTATTTTTTATTCATTTCCTCATGTTTCTATGCGATGTGCAACAATAATCTGGTTGTTTTTTGCCGTTTTTCGTCGTTAATACTTGAAAAACGGGTGCGGCCTTCTCCTAGACATTTACCGACATGTGGTTTAGCCAGGTTACTGCGTAAATCTGTGGGTAATTACCATTCTGTAACTAGCAGTTTTTATTCATATTTAAATACTCTTCTCGCTGTCTGTTAGCCTTCTATTATAAATACAGTAATAACGTTGGGCTGCAGTTACCTTAAATTTATCATTAAAGGTTCTTGGTAGTAAATATAACTTGTTACATTTGTTTCTCTTAGGAGCAATGTACGTGTGGCTACTATTAACTTTATTTTATAAATATGAATACTGTTTAGAATGATTAACAGAGTTAATGTGTTCGCGTTTAGTCAGCCATTCATTGTTAGGTAGGTAGGATTTATTGTATTTACATAAGTGTTGTGTAGTGAGTAATTAAACCTTGTTCAAAATGCCTTTTAATATGATATTTTGATTATAAAATAAATTTTTGAATATACTTACCCGGTGAATATATAATAGCTGACGTCTCCGACGGCTCGACAGAATTCAAAAACTCGCGAGCGATCGCCATGAAGGTAGCGGGTGTGCCCACCAGCGCCGACTATCGACCAGATACCGCATATACATGTAAACAGCTCCAGTTCTTCTCATCCCGCTGGGTCTCTATCGGGGAGGAAGGGGGGGCCTTTAATTTATATATTCACCGGGTAAGTATATTCAAAAATTTATTTTATAATCAAAATATCATTTTTAAATATTTAACTTAGCCGGTGAATATATAATAGCTGATTCACACCCATGGTGGTGGGTAGAGACCAGTATTAATACAGTTTACTGCGTATATGCTTAGAGTTTTTGACAGTTTTATCATAACAAAACCCAAATAAATATAGGTACTTGGTAAGGAAGCTGACTCTAACGATTACTCTGCCTTGTTAGTCCGCTTTCCTCACGAAGCCCAGCCATCCTTTTAGGATGCTGAAAGACTCCCAGGAGGTGAAGTATCTAGGGCGACAACCCATACAACAGGACCTCATCAAAACCCTTAATCTGGGCGCTCTCAAGAAATGACATTTGACCACCCGCCAAATCAAAAAGGATGCGAAAGGCTTCTTAGCCTTCCGTACAACCCAATTAAAAACATATCAAGAGAAGATTAAAAGGATATTGGAATTAAGGGAATGTAGTGGTAGAACCTTTACCCACTACTGCACTCGCTGCAACGAATGGACCCAGTGTGTAGCAGTCCTCATAAAGAGTCTGGACATATTTTAAGTAAAATGACGCGATTACCGACTTGCTTCTCCAAACGGTCGCGTCCAAAATACTTCGCAGAGATCTGTTTTGCTTAAAGGCCACAGAAGTTGCTATAGTTCTTACTTCGTGCGTCTTAACCTTAAGCAAGCAACGATCTTTTTCACTCAAGTGAGAATGAGCCTCTCGGATTAAAAATCTAATAAAATATGACAAAGCATTCTTTGACATAGGCAATGAAGGCTTCTTAACTGAGCACCACAAAGCCTCAGATCCACCTCGTAAGGATTTAGTCCGAGCTAAATAAAACTTCAGAGCTCTAACTGGACACAGCACTCTTTCAAGCTCGTTGCCTACGATCTCTGACAGGCAAGGTATATCAAATGACTTAGGCCAAGGACGAGAAGGCAGTTCATTTTTGGCCAAGAAAACCAAGCTGAAGTGAACATGTGGCTTTATCTGTAGAAAAGCCGATGTTCCTAAGGCATGGATCTCACTGACCCTTTTAGCCGAAGCCAAGCACACTAAGAAAAGCGTCTTGAGGGTGAGATCCTTCAGGGAGGCTGAATGTAATGGCTCAAACCTGTCGGACATTAGGAACCTTAGGACCACGTCTAAGTTCCATCCAGGAGTTGCCATACAACGCTCCTTAGAGGTCTCGAAGGACTTAAGGAGATCTTGGAGATCTTGATTATTGGACAGATCTAAGCCTCTATGTCTGAACACAGACGCCAACATGCTCCTGTAGCCCTTAATAGTGGGCGCTGAGAGGGAGCGAACATTTCTCAGATGTAGGAGAAAGTCTGCAATTTGGGCTACAGAGGTACTGGAAGAGGAAATGGATGATGACTTGCACCAGTCTCTAAAGACTTCCCACTTCGACTGATAGACCTTGATGGTAGATGCTCTCCTAGCTCTCGCAATCGTTCTGGCTGCCCCCTTCGAAAATCCTCTAGTTCTTGAGAGTCTTTCGATAGTCTGAAGGCAGTCTGACGAAGCGCGGGGAGGCTTTGATGAAGACTCCTTACGTGGCTGCCTTAAGAGATCCATCCTTAAAGGTAGACTCCTTGGAACGTCTACCAGCCATTGAAGTACCTCTGTTACTCACTCTCTCGTGGGCCAGAGTGGAGCAACCAATGTCAACCTGGTCCCTTCGTGAGAGGTGAACTTCTGCAGCACCTTGTCTAGGATCTTGAAAGGTGGAAAGGCATAAACGTCCAGGTGAGACCAGTCCAGCAGGAGAGCGTCTATGTGAGCTGCCTCTGGATCTGGAACTGGAAAGCAGTAAGTCGAGAGCCTCTTTGTCAGAGTAGCAAAAAGATCTATGGTGGGTAAACCCCATGTCATCCATAGCTTCTCGAACACAGTCTTATGCAACGTCCACTCCATGGAGAAGACTTGTCCTCTTCTGCTGAGGCCGTCCGCCAAGACATTCATTTCTGCACAAATCTCGCCAAAGGAGAGATGTTACTGCCTTAAAAGGAGTTCCTTCTGATCCGTGGATCAAAGAACCGAGCCTTCCAGACTGTCCAGTGGAGCTCCCTAACCCAAATCCGCTGCATCTGAAAACAACACATGGTTTGGGTTCTTGATCGCAAGAGAAAGACCTTCTCGAAGTCTGATGTTGCTGTCCCACCAAGTCAGACATGTCTAGACTGAGTTGGAGATTGGGAAAGAGATACTCACTAAGCCCTTCTCCTTGTTCTAATGTTTAGGTGAAATAGGAAAGGGCATAGGTTGAGTCTCCCCAGAGAGATAAACTACTCCAGCGATGAAAGAGTTCCCACGAGGTTAGTTCAAACTCTTACAGAGCAACTGTTTTTCTCTTGCAAGTGAAGGACTTTTAACAGAGCTTGTTCCATTCTTGCGGGAGACGAAAAGGGTCGAAAAATCAGACACTGTATCTCCATTCCCAAAATAAAAGAATAGTCTGGGATGGGATACTGTAAGTTACGACTTCTCTACGTTCACTATGAGACCTAGCTCCTTGGTTAGGTCTATTGTCCATTAGAGGCTCTCCAGACAGCGATATAATGACGAACGCCCTGATTAGCCAGTCGTCAAAATAAAGGGAGGCTCTGAATCCTCAAAAAATGTAGAAAGCTTGCTATATTTTGCAAGGGCCTTGTAAAAACAAGAGGAGCAGGAATGAGGTCGGAGTACAGTGCTCGACAGTGGTACATTACTTTCCCGTCCACAAACCTCAGGTGTAGTTGAAAGTTTGGATGAATCGGGATGTGGAAGTATGCATCCTGAAGGTCGAGAGAGACCATCCAGTCGCCTTCCCTTAATGCTGTCAAGACAGCTTGGTAGACTTCATCGTGAAGTTTGTCTCTACAATGAACACATAGAGCGCACTTGCATCTTACGTACTCCTGCAGTGAACGTGGCTGCCAGATCATTGGAGCCATCCCTGATAGTCTGGTTCCTGCAGAGAACGTAGCTGTCAGATCATTGGAGCCATCCCTGATAGCCTTGTTTATGCATGACATAATTGTACAGGAAGACTTCAAACGCTCGAAAAACTCCTAACAGGAGATGGTCTAGCTCTGAAGCCGACCATAAAATCTTGGAGCGTCTCATGGCCAGGCGCCAGGGAGAGTCTATGAGGCTTGAGAAGTCTATCTGGGCAGAGGCAGGAACTCCCAAGCCGAGAACTTCTCCCGTGTCATACCAGACGCTCGCTCTATAAGCCAGTTTAAAAGGGGGGAAAGCAAAGGCTGTCTCCCCCAAACTCCTCCTGGTGATCAACCAGTCGCCTAGCAAACGTAAAGCTCTCTTAGAAGAGCGAGAGAGCACTAGCTTAGAAAACAACGGCTTCGAAGTAGCTAGGCCTAGTGTAAACTCTGACGTTTAGGCGAACGAGGAGCAGCAGTTACAAAATGGTCCGGACAAAGATCCTTAAAAATCAGTATGATTTATTTAAAGTCCATAGAGGGTTGAGCAGCTTTAGGCTCCTCTCCGTCTGACAGAGTCCCCAAGGGAATATCAGTAGGAGGGGGATCAGCAACTTCCTCATCTGAAGGAACCTCGTCCGACAATTGCCGAGTCTCAAGCAAGGGAGAGACCTGCCGTGGTGGCAATGCTTGACAAGCAGAGTCCACACGCAAAGGAGCATCAGTAGCAGTCAAGACGCTACGTCATGTAACTGCTTAACCCTGGATAGGTATGGTCCTCTGACACCCCTTTAAGGGTATACTCGGACGCGAACGACCCCGACGCCAAAAAAAATTCTTGAAAAATCAGTTTTTGCAGTAACCTCCTTTTTTCTTTTGCCAAAAAAAACTTCAATGAATGCTTAAAACAACTGTAAAGATAAATACTACTCATCTGCAGAAAAACTATTTATTATAAATATTTTAAAAAATTAAGTAGAAAAAAAAGACCTGACGTAAAAATTCATAAAAAAAAGTTTATACATATATACACAAATCATTTTAGGAATTGATTCTTGAATGTTTAGGACACATCTTGATGTATTTTGGATGAAGTCAGACCCATGTAGGTGAAGATCTGAAATGAGAAAAAAAGGGTAACTTTTTTTGGCCAAAAAAATTTGTCCAAATTTCATGAATTTTTTTGGGTACCCAAATGAAATAGGAAGTGGCTAATTTTTTTAGGGAATAAACATATGTTATCCTAAAATAGAAATATGTAAAAAAATCTTCATTATTTTGTAAATTACATTTATATCAGGGGCCATATCTAATGGTAATTTTTTGAGTACTTAGAAATTTCGTAGAAAAATACATATATTTAATATATAATATGATATTTATGCAGGTAAAAATATACCAAAATATCACAAATTCTATAGGGAACAAGAATATATATAGATAGGGCAGCTTACGCTTCGGATATGTCCACAAAATGGCCGCCAACCACACTGACTCAGACTCCCTAATCTGCCACTTGAAATGTAGGAAGGGTATGTCAATTTCAAGGTGTTATTTACTAATCTAATTATTATTGGATATGCATAAAAATTGTATGGTGGGTTGCTGGATAATTGTCGATTATTTTACGACTATAAAATTAAAATTCTGACCCAAAAAATTTTTTTGAAGGGAAATAAAATCGAAAAAAAAAATGTAAAACAATATTTTAGCTAAAAAAATTTGATGATATTCAATAAAAAAAAAAGTAAACAAAATTTTCCGACAAATAAACATCTAGAAGAATCATTACTCTGTGATAGTTCCTTAGTACGTAGTAATTTTGAAAGAATTGGGAAAAAACGAAAAAATGGCAATCACCGGAAAATCGAACACATACCTATATATACGCCATATCTGGCTAAAAAAAAGATAGGCATGGGTAGTCAGATCATCTAGAAACACTTTCCAACACTATAAAAATATAAGTTTTGCGACACTACTTGCCAATTCCTTACGGTAACATGACTAAGCAAAAAAATGCAAAACAAATAAAAAAGGGCACTCGCGGAAAAATGGCCATTCTAATATACGGCATTTCAGAAAAAAAAAATTTCAGCCACGTGCTAGGCAAACCATCAAGGCATATTTTCCGACAAATAAACATATAAATGAAATATTACTCTGTGATAGTTCCTTAGTACGTAGTAATTTTGAAAGAAATGGGAAAAAACGAAAAAATGGCAATCACAGGAAAATCGAACACATACCTATATATATGCCATATCTGGCTAAAAAAAGAAGATAGGCATGGGTAGCCAGATCATCTAGAAACACTTTCCAACACTATAAAATTATAAGTTTTGCGACACTACTTGCCAATTCCTTACGGTAACATGACTAAGCAAAAAAATGCAAAACAAATAAAAAGGGGCACTCGTGGAAAAATGGCCATTCTAATATACGGCATTTCAGAAAAAAAAAATTTCAGCCACGTGCTAGGCAAACCATCAAGGCATATTTTCCGACAAATAAACATATAAATGAAATATTACTCTGTGATAGTTCCTTAGTACGTAGTAATTTTGAAAGAAATGGGAAAAAACGAAAAAATGGCAATCACAGGAAAATCGAACACATACTTATATATACGCCATATCTGGCTAAAAAAAAAATAGGCATGGGTAGCCAGATCATCTAGAAACACTTTCCAACACTATAAAAATATAAGTTTTGCGACACTACTTGCCAATTCCTTACGGTAACATGACTAAGCAAAAAAATACAAAACAAATAAAAAGGGGCACTCGCGGAAAAATGCCCAACATTCTAATATACGGCATCTCAGATAAAAAAAAAGACATGCACGTGTTAGCCCAACCATCAAGGCACACTTTCTAACACATAAACATGAAAAAAAAAATCAATAATATACGGCAATTCCTTACTACGTAGTAAATTTTTACAAATATTGAAAAAAAACAGAAATTGGCAACCGCAGTTAAATACCCAATATACCAATAACTACGTCGTATCTGACAAAAACAAAATCACGCATGGGTAGCCAGATCATCTAGACACACTTTCCAACATTAAAAAAGCAAAAGTTTTACGACACTATTTCGCAATATCTTACGGAAAAATGACTTGGCAAAAAAATTAAAAAAAAATGAAAAAGGGACACTCGCGGTAAAATGCCCGACATTCTAATATACGACATCTCAGATAAAAAAAAAGACATGCACGTGTTAGCCCAACCATCAAGGCACACTTTCTAACACATAAACATGAAAAAAAAATGAATAATATACGGCAATTCCTTACTACGTAGTAATTTTTACAAATATTGAAAAAAAAACAGAAATTGGTAACCGCAGTTAAATACCCAATATACCAATAACTACGTCGTATCTGACAAAAACAAAGTCATGCATGGGTAGCCAGATCATCTAGACACACTTTCAAACACTAAACGAGCAAAAGTTTTACGACACTATTTGGCAATATCTTACGGAAAAATGACTGCAAAAAAATGAAAAAAAATGAAAAAGGGGCACTCGCGGTAAAATGGTCCTCGTGGTGATGAACGACCTTTTAACTAAAAAAAAAAACATGCACATGGTAGCCAAACAATCCACCAAGACTTTCCACAACTGATAACCTATACAAGTTGCACCATTCTACGACAATTTCATAATACGTAATAACTTTGATAATTATGCAAACTACCTTAGAAGGGTAAACTCGGACGCGAACGACCCCGACGCGTCTCAGAAATCGGGGAAGGAGTACAGCTACAGCAATGCACATCTGGACACTACTAGAGCGTGTAGGGGAGACACCTCCTGCAGGTCGATCACCCACAAATTCAGTCACGGGGGTGAGTCACGTGAGAAAAACCTGTTTTTTTTTTGACGCTCGGGGTCGCGAACGACCCACCGTACCTATCCAGGGTTAAAGGACTGACCAGCAACAACAATAGGTGCGGGAGGACGCTCGACGTCAAGTCGAAACTGCCTTGACTGCCTAGATAGAGCAGTTAAAACAACTCTTGACTGCGGTGCTTGACGTTCAACGTCAAAACAAGGCTACTGAGCTGGTTGGCGAACGTCCTGAACGTCAACACAAGACTGCGGCAGCGGCTGAACGTCAACACGAGGCTGCGGCAGCGGCTGAAAGTCAACACGGGACTGCAGCGAGTAAGGATCCAAGTCACGTGACTGACGTGACAAACTACCGACATCACGTTTCATAACGTCAAACGGACGAGTAAATGCTCATTTGGGCGGCTGACAGCCAGAGTCTCGTTTAGTGTAACGGCGACTCGAAAGCGAAGGTTCATCGTGAACCTGCTCAACGTCATACTTCTCCATAAGGGAGGCAAGCTTAGTCTGCATGTCCTGCAGGACAACCCATTTAGGATCAACAGGAGTCGGGACGGGCCGAGACGACGGTAACGTCTGTATTGGCAGAACATTGCCTTTACCGCGACCCTCGGACCCCGTGTTACGCTTGCGTTTAATAGGCGAACCGTCTTCCGACGACTGCAAAGGGTCAGAACTGTCCCCATGGCTACAGCCAGGATGCTGGACCTGTCCTGAATGGACTGACTTCCGCTTTAAGGGTCTAGAAACTTTGCTCCAAGATTTCTTTTGCTAAAAGCCTTCGGATGACGAGGAGAAAAACAGCCTCGCTCGTCTTATGGTAGGGGCGATCTTGCTAGACACGCCCGATACCATAGAGGGAACGTTTGTTCGTTGGTTAAAGCCTCTCGTCCCCATAAGTCCTACGACATTACTTCTCCCTGGTAGCATGGGAGCCTGAAAGAGGTATCGGACTAGGTGAACGACAAGCACGAACAGACGAACCCTCGGTCGCAACACTAAAAAACACTTTGCGCAATTATCACTTTATCACTACGATTTTCTATTTTTGCACTTACTTCACTGAAATCATATTTTTCAATAATTTCACATTAGGCATGAATAAAACTGATTTCTACCTGAAGCACGCAATTCTCCCCTACATCAAAAGGTTATAATTGCGAAATAAGTCGTATAATGTAAGAACATTAATACAAGCAAAAAACAGTAAACATATAAATCGAATAAAACGGAAATATATAAAGTTAAAAGGATCAGTGACTGGGGAGGAGACTAAACACTAGTTCATTAAAAACTACGTTTTCAATCTCTCACCGTACAGTGCCTTGGGACGAGAATAAAAACTAAAAACGTTTTATCCTTTCTCCCCGTACAGAGACTTGGGACGAGAGTAAAAAACTGACTCGAGAACAACGTTACTCGCTTGGGACGAGAATAAAGATCGGAACGTTCTCTCTTCCTCTCTCTCTCTCCGTCTCTCTCTCTCTCTCTCTCTCTCTCTCTCTCTCTCTCTCTCTCTCTCTCTCTCTCTCTCTTGATTTCACACAGAAGAGAAAAGCCCACTCACCCTTCGTCAATAAACAGGTTAACCAAAGGAAAAAACTGAAAGGACTAAGAAATTGAAAATTAACAAGTTCCTTTAAATTAGTATTTAAAACATTTCAGTTTGAAAGAAGAATGAACAAAACGTCAAAATCGATTTACTCTTTCTGCAAAGTGAAACCGTGATTCTCTCTTTCTCTATCGTAACGATAGAGCGCAAACTGCGTAGCATAAATAAACCAAACGTTAGTTCATCTTTGAAACAGCACGAAGACTATTCAAAGAAAATCTTTCATAAAATATCTACTAAAAAATATACATTTAATAACTCTTACAGAGCAAATGATTTAAACTTAACGAAAATAAAAGTTGAATGGGCTCAACGTTGTTTAACTTCGGTTTCCAAGTTAGGACCGCCTACTCTCGGACTAGGGGAGGAATAGGTAAGGCCGCATATAAACAAAACATTAAAATTTATATTGATGTTTAGTATAAATGGAAAGCTAATCGAAGAGGCCTAATAAAGGCGGGTGAGATATAAAATATATAGAGGAAAATCTATGATTAACAACAACAATTTATAACGTGATAAGATAATTGCTAAAAGCCTAAAACACACTTCCATACACTAAGGGAAGGGTCAGCCATTTTTACTCTATGGAAAAAAAACCAGAGATAAAAGCGAGGGCAAAACACTTTTACTCTCCTTTCAAAAGCATTTCTTTTGAGGATAGTATTGAATAATCCAACACGGCGAAAGCAATAAAACCAAAACCAAGTACTTCACCAATTCGGTAGAAAAACTCGAGGTCATAATAGCGAGTGGAATCGACTTGTCGATGAAACCGACAGAGAAGAACTGGAGCTGTTTACATGTATATGCGGTATCTGGCCGATAGTCGGCGCTGGTGGGCACACCCGCTACCTTCATGGCGATTGCTCGCGAGTATTTAAATTCTGTCGAGCCGTCGTAGACGTCAGCTATTATATATTCACCGGCTAAGTTTAATATTTAAAACTAGAGAGCTTTGCTGGAAACCCCAAAGAGGAATTATCTACGGTCAGGTATGCTACTAAACAGGATCTGCGTGACCTAGCAGCGAAATGTAACATTGTGGTTGATCCTGCTTATGTGAAGGCTAGATTACTGAGTAAAATTTTGGATTATTTAATTAACCAAGAGATTATTGCAGATGATGAAGAAGTACAAACACTCAGAATTGCAGCAGGAGTACTTCCGCCTGTTCCAGTAGATACAGAAATAGAGAAAATAAGGCTTCAATTGCAGTTAGAGAAGGTAAAGAAGGAAACGAGGTTTTCTTCCAGAACTTTGAACAAATCGCAGAAACCTTAAAATGGCCTGTAGAATTCTGGTCTCTGCCCATCAGGAACAAAGTGAAGGGTAAAGCTGCAATTGTTGCTTCACAACTGGTAAGTGAAAATGACTATACAGTGTTAAAGAAAACTGTCTTGGATACGTACTGCATTACCATAGAAGGGTACAGACAAAATTTTAGAAATTCTGTTAAAACTTTCAACCAAACTTTTGTAGAATTTTGTAGTGTCAAAAATAGGCAGTTAAATAAGTGGTTAGAAAGAGCAGGTGTTGATAACTTCGAATCATTTAAGAATTTGATTCTTCTAGAAGAATTTTTGAGGAAAGTGCCTACTCATATCTCAACCTTCATTCATTTTAAAGGTGAAACACTGGTAAAGAAGGCAGCTAGTCTCGCCGATGATTACCACTTAATCCATAAATCACAAAAGGGTCAAACTAACAAATCATCTCCTTCCTTTTCCAAATCTCCCCAGGTATCCTGTGCTTACTGCAAGAAAGAGGGCCACACTATTGAAAATTGTCCACTTCCACAGTGCAAAACTTCAAAAGCAAAAGACGGTAAAAATGCCCAGTCAAGGAGCACATGCCATGTGACTACTCCGATGGAAGGGTTGCAGCCGTTTGAAGGATTTATTTGTGATGTTACTGTAAATGGTACTTCACTGAAGTGCCTCAGAGACTCTGGTTCCTCTCAGTCTATATTGGCAGACTTAGGTTCGAAGAATTTAACTTATACTAAGGAGTTTGTAACCATTTCAGATTTAACCTCTTCCTGGACTCTGCCACTTGCTGAAGTGGAAATTGTTAGTCCTTACTTTACAGGAAAGGCTAAAGTAGCTGTGTTAAAGCAAGCCTTGCCGTGTTCTCCAGTAGAGCTGATCTTGGGTAATGATCTAGCAGGGTCACAGGTGAAAACTAATTTTATTATTTCAGATCCTGAATTCGTAATCCAAGAAGAAAGTAAGTCCATAGAATCTCCACCAGCTATAACTCAGGTTGTGACTAGGAATACTTCCAGGGCAGGACCTTTGAAAAGTGAGAGTAAAACTACTGGAAGAACTATGGAGGCCTTAGACTTGGTGAACGTATGTAAGAAAGAGTTTACTGAGCTACAGAAAGAGGACCCCAGCCTTAGAGAACTTTGGAAAAAGGTGAGAATTCCAGATGAAAATCCAAAATTGCCATATTTTTATGTGAATAAAGGTATTCTCTGCAGGCATTTCAGGTCGCCACAGATTAATTCTAACCATACTTGGAGGGATTGCCACCAAATAGTCATTCCTCAACCTCTAAGACTTTCCTTGTCAGACCTCGCTCATTCTGCAAAATCCCACTTAGGGGTCAACAAGACTTACAAAAGAGTAAGTGAAGACTATTATTGGCCAGGCCTTGGTAAAGATATTAAGAGCTATGTTGCTTCATGTCACCATTGTCAGGTTACAGGTCAACCTAACCAGAGAATCCCGCCAGCACCACTTCAGAACGTACTAGTACCCAAAACTCCTTTTTACAAACTCATCATAGATTGCGTTGGTCCCTTACCAAAGACCAAGAGAGGGAATGAATACATACTGACTGCAATGTGTCCCACTTCAAGGTACCCTTTGGCATTTGCAATCAAAAATATAAATGCAATGACTATATTACTTAACCTTAGGAAGGTTTTCACTGTTTTAGGATTTCCTTATGAGTTACAATGTGACCAGGGAACTAATTTTACAAGCCATGTCTTCAAACAAACTATGCATACATTGAATATTCATAATGTTAACTCCTCTATATATCATCCACAGACAAATGGTGCCCTGGAAAGGTTCCATCAAACCTTTTGCGTAAGTACAGCAGTGAAACGGCAAATCATTGGGATGAAGACCTCGATCTCCTAATGTATGTTTTACGATGCACTCCACATGATTCCACAGGGATATCTCCCTTTGAGGCATTGTTTGGGCGTCGACCACGAACTGTATTGGTTATGGGGAAAGAAAATATTTTGCATCAGAAACCAGAGACTACTAACACGTTGCAATATATTAAAGACCTTAAAAGTAAGTTTCATCAGATAAATGATTTGGTATGTTCTAACCTCCTTTCCTCGCAACAAGTAATGCAGCAACAGGTGAACAAGAAAGCTAGGTTAAGGGAGTTCCAGAAAGGCGACCAGGTACTTTTATACCATCCAATTCCAGGAGCTCCATTGAGAGAGAAGTTTGCCGGCCCATATACAGTCCTAGATCGTCTTTCTAAGGTAAACTATGTAATTAGTACCCCAGATAGGAGGAAGGACACACAATTAGTTCATGTGAACTTGTTGAAGCAGTACCAAAGTAGAGTAAATAGTGGACCACCTCGAGTAACATTGGTGACTACCTCAACTCTTAAGTCTAAAGACGACTACCCTGTTGCTACTACTAATGAAGACCCTGATGAAGAACCAGAACTGATATCTTTTAGTGATTTAACTAACTCTGAGATAATGGGTAAGCTTGACTCCTTTTTATCACACTTGTCTACAAATGAAAGCAAAGAACTAAACTCCTTACTCACCAGTTTTCAGGACTTGTGCACTGATGATCCAGGAACCTGTAACCTGATTCAACATGACATCTTGCTGGAGCCGGGAACACAGCCCATCAGACAACCATTTTATAGAGCGATAGGAAAGAAGCTTGAATCCTTAAGGTCAGAGGTACAGTACTTGATAGATGACAAGTTAGCAGTCCCAAGTACCTCCCCTTGGGCTTCACCTTGTATACTTGTACCTAAAGCAAACGGTAAGTTACGACTATGTACAGACTACCGCAGACTGAATAAGGTCACCATTAAGAATTCTTTTCCTTTGCCACGGATCAATGATATTTTAGACAATATAAGTAATTCAAAGATTTTGACTCAGATTGATTTACTAAAAGGGTACTATCAGGTAAAACTGACCCCAAAGGTCCAATCAATCTCTGCTTTTGTAACACCCTTTGGCCTATTTGAATATGTGGTTATGCCTTTTGGGCTCTCTAATGCCCCTGCTACATTTCAGAGGCTGATGGCAGAGGTAATCAGAGATTTACCTAACGTCTATGTGTACTTGGATGATATAGTCATAGCAAACATGACTTGGG
>NC_090750.1:12439610-12452110 GCF_036898095.1 Palaemon carinicauda
GAATCACTTTCAAAAGAGTTCAACATAATATAATGTTCGTCAAGTGAAAGCTTGTCGAGAACTATGAAGCTGTGACAAGCCAAGAGTATGTTAGTAACTTTATTACGATACATCCAGTATATATACACACAAGGTCCCGGTAAGAAGGTCACAAAATACAGACATGCTATTTCTTGTCAAACTGGCAAACAGTGCTGTTAACAGTTAACAATGGCATATGCAGACACGCTAAACAAGTTGCTGTCAGTGCGAGGGGAGAGCGAAGATATAAAGGGTAATATATACAAAAAAGAGCAATTTCATTACTATGTACGCTCGTTTGACACACAGGTGGTACGTGGCTCCCCCCTAAAAATGACATACTATACATGTTAAATAGGGCGTCCTGCTCTAGAGAGGCTGACTGTAGGCAGGTCATCTGGCAGGAGATAAGCAGGCTTTAGACGATCAATGGAGACCCAGTCTTCTTTGCCAAGAATGATTTAGTAGGAATGCTTTCGGATTGCGTCGGATCACAAGAAAAGGGCCTGTGTAAGGGGCGTTAGCGGTGGCTTGCTAGTGTCATTGTGTAAGAAGACGAGCGTTGCAGAGTACAAGTTTGCTGGTAGGTGATGTTTCGCTGGGGGCTTGTGAGTCTGGCGGCATGGAGTCAATTTTTCCACGATGTGACATATGCGCCGGAGATCGTCGGAGGAGGTTGTAGAAAAAAAAAAATGACAGGTGCGACCAATGGGTCGCCCTACACCATTTTAGCTGCCGAAACATCCAGGTCGTCTTTAGGAGTGGTCCTTAGCCCCAGGAGTACCCGGGGAAGTTGAGTAAACCAGTTGAAGTCGTTGCAGCGGGACATCAAAGCTGCTTTGAGGGTGCGATAAAAACGTTCAACCATTCCATTGTAAGCGGGGTTGTAGGCAGTTGTCTGATATAGGGTGATGCCCAAGAGATTCAATGATGATGTCCACAATTGAGAGGTAAAAGTGGTACCCTTGTCAGAAGGAATATGATCAGGGATGCCAAATCTTGCTATCCATCCTGAGCGTAAGGCAGATGTAGATGGGACTGACGTTGCAGTTTTCATGTGAATGGCTTCAGGCCAACGAGTGGAGTGGTCGATGACGGTAAACAGGTGGGGATGTCGTTGTGAGGTGGGTAGGGGGCCTACAACGTCGACGTGAATGTGAGTGAAACGATGCTGAGGTTGAGGAAAGGTGCCCACTCCTGAATCCGTGTATCGATGTACTTTGGAAGTTTGGTAAGAAGTACAGGCGTGGACCCAATCCTTAGCATCCTTACTAATGCCGTGACAAATGAACTTCGTCTTCAGCAGCTATGTAGTAGAATGGTGCGAGGGATGTGAAAGGCCATGAATGAAATCAAACACCTGTCGGCGCATGGGAGCAGGAATCAACGGTCGCGGTCTACAAGTACTAACGTTGCAGATGAGGGTGATGTTGGAGTCGTCGTGGGGGGCGTCCTCCCAACAGAGGGATGTGCAAAATGTCCTACATGCTTGATACTCTGTATCCTGTCATTGAGCTTCAGCCAAGGCGTTGTAATCCAATCCCAGTTGAAAGGTGGCCAACGTGTTTCTTGATAGGGCATCGGCAACGGGACTCATTTTCCCAGGGATATGTTGAAGGGTGCAATTGTATTCAGCCACGGCGGAGAGATGTCGGCGTTGACGGGCAGACCAGGCGTCAGACTGTCGAGTGAAGGCGTGCACCAGAGGCGTGTGGTCTGTGCGAGTGAAGAAGTGCGTACCTTCTAAAAAATGGCGAAAGTGACGGACAGCCAAGTGCAATGCCAGTAGTTTGCGATCGAAGGTAGAATAATCCAAATCTGCCTTGAGAGTTTTCTGCTGAAGAAGGGCAATGGGCAGAGCAAGCCATTGACCACCTGTTCGAGCACGGCACCAATAGCAACGTTGCTGGCATCGGTGGAGATAAGGAGAGGGGCATGTGGGACGGGAAAATTGAAAGCAGCAGCGGTTGATAGGGCATTCTTTGCGTTGCAAAAGACCGATTTTCCAAAAGGGGCCCACCTTCACGTAATTTGGCATGCTCTTGAGGGAGGCATGGAGGGGAGCAAGATTAGCGGCAGTGGCTGGCAGAAAACGGTGATAATAGTTGATCGTGCCCAAGAATTCCTGCAGTGCTTTGATGGTCGAGGGCGTGGGGAAGTTCAGGAGTGATGCGGTGGCCTAAGAACGACACTTCATTGGCACCAAAGGTACACTTGTCGTAGCGGAGTACAAGGCCGTTTTGTTGCAGGTGGTCGAGCACAATGCGCAGGTGCCGGAGGTGTTCCTCTTTTGAGGAAGAGAACACAATTATGTCATCCACGTAACATACACAGAAGGGGATGTCCCCTAAGATGCCACCCCTGACCTTGAAAAGTAGCCCCAGCATTATGAAGGCCTCAACAAGAGTAATTGAAGGTGTATGTACCAAAGGGAGTGGTGATGGTGGTCTTCGGGATGTCTTCTGGGTTCATAGGCACCTGATAATACCACTTCAGGAGGTCGAGCGGGGAGAAAACCTTCGCTTTGTACAGGTAGGAGGTCATGTCGGTGATGTTTGGGAGGAGGTACTGATCCAGTTCTGTTTGTATATTCAGGAACCTGTAATCCCCATACGGATAAAAGGAGCCGTGTTTCTTCAGGACGATGTGTAAGGGTGAGGACCATCGGCTGCAGGACTTTTGACAAAGACCCATTTCTTCCTTTTCAGCAAACGTCTGTTTGGCGGCTGCCAATCGATCCGGTGCCAGACGTCAGAATTTGGCGAAGACTGGGGGTCCTATCGTCTTGATATTGGGATAAATACAGTGTTTGGCAGAACCCATGGGCGTTTGGTGAAGTTCTGGACGGAAAACTTCCGGGTACGACGTGAGGAGGTGGGCGTAGGCATTCGTGAGTACACTGATGTGGAGGGTGAGGTTGGAGGGGGTGGGTTGAAGAGGAGTCGACAAGTAAGAATCTGTGTTGAACAGTCGTCGGTGGGCGACATCAACCAGAAGGTGGAAATGAGAGAGCAAATCCGCACCGAGGATTGGCAATGGGACGTCAGCGACGAGAAACTTCCAATTAATTTCACCATTTCCAAATGATGATGTGAGGTTCTCGTAACCATAGGTGGGTATCACAAATCCATTGGCAGTTACCAGGCAGTGTCAGCAGACTTAGACAGACTACGTCATGTCCTGAAGAGTTCCCTTGGCAGAAGAGAACTACAAGCACCCGTGTCTACCAAAAATCGCACGCCTGTTCCTGCATCATGTAGAAAGAAAAGATTAGAAACATGGGAGGCCAATGCAAAAGTGGTGCCGATGGGCGGCAGTAAGTGACTGTAGAAGTCGTTGGTTGGTGCGCGAGCGAGTGGTGTGTGATGGGTGGTTTTGTCGCCGCTCAGGCCCACCACGGGGTAGGCATTTGTGTCCTACGTCATTCACTTCAGCTTCCGTTGACGTTGAATAGGTGTCCTTTTCGTCAGTGGTGGACGCGTTGATGGAGGTCTTGAAGGTCGTGAAGTGGCTGTCCATAAGGGTGTCTGCTTTGGTCATCAACTCCTTTATAGGTAAACTATCAACATCGGGTATGGCAGCGGGTACAGGTTCTGGTAAACGGCGTACCCAAAGCACGCGAAGTAGGTTCACCTTACAAGGAGAGCCGTCTGCGGCAGGTTGCAAGTGAGCAATACTGGTCATTTCCCAAAGGGCGAACGAAACCCTTTGGTCCCCCAACGGTTGTTGAGAGAGCTGAAAAAGCTTTGCTATATGGGTGGCTGGCGACGGTGAGTACTGCTGCAGAAGGTATGTTTTCAGGGCTTTAAATGCTATTGGGGTGTCTTCTTGTTCACAAAGCCAGTCGGAGATTTCCGCGAATGTGTCCCCGGGTATTGCCGCGAGAACATAATCTGCTTTGGTGGTCGAGCGAGTTACGCCCTTGATACGGAACTAGACTTCTGCATGCTGATACCAAGTAAACGCCTCTCTGCTGGCCAACGACGAAAGTTTCAATGGGGCGGCCATAGTAACAGTGAGGGTGGGGGAGGCGGGAGGAGTGAGTCGACTTCCAGGGTCGCCAATGTGACTAGCCAAGAGTAGGTTGTGACTCAAAAGCAGGATGAAAGTAACCTAATATCCTCATTACAGCACATCCAGTATATATACACACAAGGTCCCGGTAAGAAGGTCACAAAATATAGACATACTATTTCTTGTCAAACCAGCAACAGGTTCTGTTAACAGTTAACAATGGAATATGCAGACACACTAAAACAAAATGCTGTCAGTGCGAGGGGAGAGCGAAGATACAAAGGATACTATATATAAGAAAGAGAAATGTCGTTACTATGGACGCTCATGTGACACACGGGTGGTAAAAAGTAATGTTATATGACGTCATCATAAGAAAAAGTATTATTATTTTTTTTATCAGTTAGGCTTTTATGATTAAAACAAAAGTATTCCAGGGAAGGAAATATTGTTATCAGACGAGAACCTTTATCTCCAGAAACTTCAATAACATTCAATCTGATTTTCTGCAATCTTCAGCATCACGAAATATTTGTATTAACGACTATCGCAACAAGATGAATTTTTTAAGAAAATAACACGCTTCATCTTGAAAATACCGTTGATAAACTACTTTTTGTTACTGTGACAGTCTAAAAAGAAATAAAAAAAGGCTTTGATTAAAAAGGCAATCAACCAAATATCTCTGACTCCCCAACAACGAAAAAATAAAACGTCATAATTATTGACCGACCATTCAACAAAGTTTGCTGGTTATGCATGATAAGTTAAAACGTGAACGGGATATTTTTCAATCAAGGTCTGTTATAACGTTCATAGTTTTATCGTGAAAAGTTATTTAAAATTACGAGATAGAAATAGAATAAAATTGTATCGACATAATAATAAGAAAAATAGATATCTCATCATCATCAAACCTCAAATAGACTTACAGTATATCAAGTCAGAAGGGATAACATTGGAAGGTAATTGAAAGCCATATATGCAAAATATTTTCAACAATTTAACCATTTATTTTATTTTTTATTCACCTATTTATTTATTCAATCATAAAAGTATATACGTATTCAACTGTTTATTGATTTATGTAAGCATTCGTATATTTGAATTTGGTTTAGACTTCCATAATGCGATAATATATAACTGTTTCCGTTCTGCAAAAGGATCTCATCAACTCACTGTTTTTCTAACGCCGTCAAAAGCTAGATATTCTTCTTCTTCTTCTTCTTCAGAGAGAGAGAGAGAGAGAGAGAGAGAGAGAGAGAGAGAGAGAGAGAGAGAGAGAGAGAGAGAGAGAGAGTTTCAATATCAATTAAGAACCTATAAAGGATTCCAATTTTTCCAGTCTCGTTTATAACTCGTTTGTAAATGTAGACATTTTCGTTCTCTTGAAAAACTTCCTTTGTAAAAGAAATGTTGATACATATAAGATTTTCCACTCTTTAGCCCTATCAACGATATTCAGTTTATACTTCCAAATATATATGAAAAAAAAACGCAACGGGAAAATTAACCCCCCCCCCCCAACACCGGGGACAACTACCCACTAGAACAGTTAACCCTTAGGGAAATTATCCCTTTGGAGAGTTACCCCTTAGGACATTAACCCCTCATAATAGTTAATTTGTTAAAGGCGCCTTTACTCGTTATATAATTCATTTAACAGTTAAGGATTTCTAGAAAAAAATAGATAACTAACTTTAATTACATTTCTTTCTTTTTCCTTCTTTTTTAAGTAAGTTCAGTATCACTACTGGTTGCTTATGAAAATATAGACTTGCTCCAGACTAAGATCATTCTAAAAACATTTTCCTGTATTTTATACAAGTTACTTCCCAAGACAAATATGGAATTCTAAGTGAAAGAGGAGGAGAAAAGCTAGTGTGTGAAGTATACCAATATATTAAGCAAAATAATTTGGCCAACAGTGTTGTGTCTCATAAGTATGATGGGCGTAGAAATAAAGGAAACTACAAAGCTAGAGTCTAAGTGAATAGTTAAAGAAATATGGTTGTTGGTCGGATGCATGAGCACACTCATGGCCCAGATACTGCGAAAATTTTAGCTGCTCGAGCTCTACAAAATATGAAAATGGAAGCAGTTAGTATAGAGAAAACTGCTCAAAAAATAATTGATGAAGTATGTTCACAAGGCACTAAAGAAGTAGGTGCAAAATTGCCTCCGGTTCATCATACATGACGCAACATCAGACGTTAAAGGCAGAAAACTTGCCATTCAGGACCCTTACCAAAAAACATGCAAGAAGTGACATTAACAGAAGTACAAACGAGAACACTTGATGACCAAGAGTTTCTGTCGTATGACTCTAGAACATTTGACTACAGAATACTGATGTTTGGTACGAGTAAAAACTTGAAATATCCAGAGGAAGCGTCACATTAGTTTTTAGATGGTAATTTTAAAACTGTACCTAAAATCTGTACCTAGGATTTTTATTCAACTTTATACAGTTCATGCACCTATTAATGGTCATACACTACCCTTAGTTTACATTCCTTTATCCGACAAAATCCAAGCAGCACACACTGCCGTATTTGAACAATTGAAAAAATTTGTAAATGTATTCACTCCAAAAATGCCCATGGTTGATTTCGAAATTTCTGCACACTCAAATAAAGTGTTGCTTTTTACGCTTGAGTCAAAACATCTACAGAAAGATACAAATTTACAGATTTTCGCAGCGGTATCAAAATGACAGAAAGAGTTTTTGTTTAACATGCAAATGATGGCTGCTATTGCCTTCGTCCATCTCATGATGTTGAAAAGGGCTTTTGCACGTGTGTAAAATACAGAAACCTACCAATTACAGGATTATTTTGAAGATACGTACATTGGACGCTTATGCAGAGGAGGACGACGTCAACCTATGTTTGAAGCCATTTTATGGAATACGTAAGAAAGGGCTACAGAAGGACTTCCGAGAACCAACTGTTCCGTCGAAGGTTGGCACAGGAGCTTTTTAGCAAGTGCCGGTTGCTCTCATCCAAACATTGGGAAATTTTTAACGTTTATTAAACGACAACAATCTTCATAACAAGTGAAGGTGGCTCAGTGTGCAGCTGTATTTTAATGAAGAGCCTTCTAAGAAAAGATATTTGGATGTTTCAAAGCTAATTATATCAGTTGTTGACACTTATGAAGGTCATTATGTTTTAAAATACTTACGTACTATTGCATACAAATAATAATTCTAGAAAAAACAGTCAAGCTCGTTTGATTATCTTTTCAATCATCTAAAAAAATATTTTAATTACTTTGTTTTCCATTAACCTTCTTTCTATTATATGGTATTTTAAAAGATGATTGTCGAGGCGGGTAATTGTCCTAAGGGGTAATTGTCCTAGAGGGGTAGGTGACCTCACGGGGTATTTCTCCAATAGTCGAAAAAAGTCTATATTAAATACCTTTTCTAGCACATTGCTAACCATCATATGTGTACAATAGATATGTTCTAACACCCAATAAAAAAAGAAATAGAAGTAGTAGAACAATATCCAGATTATTAACGAAACTTTCTTTTTTTTCAGCTGGACTCATTTCTCACTCGCTGGCCAAATAATTATAGGCGTTTTAATCGTAATATGAAAATAGAATCTGCACTGTTATCTTCAGCATATATCATATATTTTATTTTTAATTTTTTTTTTGGTGAATATTCTTTCGAAGAAATTTCCTAGTATGATCGGGGAAATTTGTTCTACATGGATTACAGTGGATTTAATACAAGAGCCCTTCTAATTGTTGGCAAATTTATAAATGAGAGCTTTTTCAACGTCTTACTATTTCTTTTTAAGATCGATTAATTTAAAATTGTCAGGCATCTTGACATTTTTGATTTTAAGAAATGGGGTGAATTTTCTTTCGAAGGAATTTTTTAGTATGATCGGGGAAATTTTTTCTATATGGATTACAGAGGATTTAATACACGAACCCTTTCTAATTGTTGGCGAATTTACAAATGAGAGCTTTTTCAACGCCTTACTAATTCTTTTTAAGATCGATTAATTTAAAATTGTCAGGCATCTTGACATCTTTGATTTTAAGAAATGGGATATATCTTCATTTTCGTTACTTTTTTTTTTTTTTTTTTTTTTTTTTTTTGCTATCATCGATACACAAAAGTCTTCAAACATTTTGCTACATATCTCATTTTGTATGTAACCAGAGGCATATCCTTAATTTGGGGGAGGAATGAGTGAAATACAGTAAGAATGGTTAGGAGATTTCGTAATGTGTATCGACAAACTATCAGCTTATCAAATAAAAAAAGATTATATGACTTCGAAAACAGAATAAGGGAGACTATTCTAAATCATTGTTTATAATTCAGCTTTGGAAAAAAATGAAAAAAAATAATATCCTGAAATCGAAAGAACAAATATTTTATATTTTGTAAAGGATAAAAATGGTTTTATTGTCTTCCAGTAGACCGGAATTGTGATCTACTATTCCCACAAAAGTAAAGGAGATAAAAACTTATGAAAAGAAAGAGCTTATAATATCATCACCATACCTTGGCCTCTCTGTTCATCCTCCTTGGAAGTGGCGTCATTATCTTCAAAATGGTCCAGTTTTATAAACATGTTTCCTTCCTATAGCTTGAAGTAATCTCGTCATACAGTTTGTTTGGAAATATCTCATTATCTCGAAAATTCTTCATATTCTCGTTAGAGCTTTGATTTTTATAACTGTTTGGTAATATCAGAGAGAGAGAGAGAGAGAGAGAGAGAGAGAGAGAGAGAGAGAGAGAGAGAGAGAGAGAGAGAGAGAGAGATAAACGATGCAGAGAGTTAATGAGGACATCGTGATAATGTCAAAGAAATGAGAAACATGTGTCGCTTTTCAAGACTTACGGCTGTGACTCTATTTGCGTCTATCTCAGTGCTCCAGAGATACAATGTACATCTTTTTTGAGATGAGTTATTAATGCTCGTTATATTACAGTCAAAGAGGAAGTCCTTTTTTTTTTTTTACTACTAGAGCAAATGCTTCTAAATATATTCACATATACATATTTTACTTTAATAATTATTTTCTATGTTCCTCATTCTTTAAGATTTCTTTTTCCTTAGACTGTGCATTCAAGGCTAATATTTTTATGTAATTATGGTAGAACAATAAAAATAACGACAACAGAATCGGCAACATTACAATAAGAATAATAATAATAATAATAATAATAATAATAATAATAATAATAATAATAATAATAATAATAATAATAATGATAATAATAATAATGATAATAATAATAATAATAATAATAATAATAATAATAATAATAATATTTACTTTCTTCTCTGTGTTTAGACAAATATCTTCTTTTGACACACATTCATACATACATATATATATATATATGATAAATTTTGCACATTTAGACGTGTTTTTCATATTCAAATAAGCCATATATATTTTTGATACATTAATGTCTGGATTCTCTTAACGACCTCCGGATCAGAGCCCCAGGCGAAATCACACAAAGACAAGAGCTTGTGTCCGGCCGGGAATCGAACCTTGGTCGGCAAGCTTGTACAGACAGTGACTAAACCACTTGGCCACGAAGAAAGATAAAAGTCAATGACAATTCTTCTGTACTTATACCTGTCGAATTCAGGTGTTTTGTACTTAGAATTGAAATCAACCCATCTTCACCATCGTAGCCAATTGGTAGTTTGTTACTTGGCATTCAATTAATGATAAATTTTGCACATTTAGACGTGTTTTTCATATTCAAATAAGCCATATATATTTTTGATACATTAATGTCTGGATTCTCTTAACGACCTATGGATCAGAGCCCCAGGCGAAATCACACAAAGACAAGAGCTTGTGTCCGGCCGGGAATCGAACCCTGGTCGGCAAGCTTGTACAGACAGTGACTAAACCACTTGGCCACGAAGAAAGATAAAAGTCAATGACAATTCTTCTGTACTTATACCTGTCGAATTCAGGTGTTTTGTACTTAGAATTGAAATCAACCCATCTTCACCATCGTAGCCAATTGGTAGTTTGTTACTTGGTATTCAATTAATGATAAATTTTGCACATTTAGACGTTTTTTTCATATTCAAATAAACCATATATATATATGTTTGATACATTAATGTCTGGATTTTCTTAACGACCTCGGGATCAGAGCCCCAGGCGAAATCACACAAAGACAAGAGCTTGTGTCCCGCCGGGAATCGAACCCTGGTTGGCAAGCTTGTACAGACAGTGACTAAACCACTTGGCCACGAAGAAAGATAAAAGTCAATGACAATTCTTCTGTACTTATACCTGTCGAATTCAGGTGTTTTGTACTTAGTATTGAAATCAACCCATCTTCACCATCGTAGCCAATTGGTAGTATGTTACTTGGCATTCAATTAATGATAAATTTTGCACATTAAGACGTGTTTTTCATATTCAAATAAGCCATATATATATTTGATATATTAATGTCTGAATTCTCTTAACGACCTCGGGATCAGAGCCCCAGGCGAAATCACACAAAGACAAGAGCTTGTGTCCGGACGGGAATCGAACCCTGGTCGGCAAGCTTGTACAGACAGTGACTAAACCACTTGGCCACGAAGAAAGATAAAAGTCAATGACAATTCTTCTGTACTTATACCTGTCGAATTCAGGTGTTTTGTACTTAGAATTGAAATCAACCCATCTTCACCATCGTAGCCAATTGGTAGTTTGTTACTTGGCATTCAATTAATGATAAATTTTGCACATTAAGACGTGTTTTTCATATTCAAATAAGCCATATATATTTTTTATCAGATTTGACCTGGAACAACTATACTCAGCTTCGAGCTTTTGCTCAGAGAGTTTATGCCTCAACTGAAAAGGAGTACAATTTAACCATAAAAGAAACACTTTCTGGTACAACTCAGGAACATAAATGGTGGTCTACCCTTAAATCTGCACTCTTTGGTGTAGATGCAACAGTTCCTCCTTTACTTAAACCTGATGGCTCAGTCACTCACTGTCAAAAGGAAAAGGCAACCCTTTTGGCTGATGTTTTTGACAGTAAACAGAGTAATGAAAAACTTGAACTTCCTCATTCCTGTTTTCCTGAGGCTAAACTAACTAGTTTAGCTTTTCGATCTCGTGAGATTAAAGCTCTGTTGATGGACCTTGATGCTTATGGTGTAGACCCAAATGGTATTTTTCCTTTGTTTTTTATAAAGACAGCAGATTTCTTAGCTCCAAAGTTATCTGTTATTTTGCGCAAATTAGCAAGAGGAGGAGCTTTTAGCACTAGTTGGAGAATTGGTAATGTTACTCCTCTATGTAAATGTGTTTGTGGTAGCTCAAGTCCCACTGATTACCGCCCAATTTCCATAACTCCCATATTATCTAAAGTTTTTGAACGTCTTCTGGCAAAACGTCTTAATAGGTTTGCTGAAGGTAATCATCTACTCCCTAGTTTGCAATTTGGTTTTCGTAAAGGCCTTGGAGCATGTGATGCCCTTCTTACAATCTCCAATGCTGTACAGAAATCCCTTGATTGTGGTCGGGAAGTTCGTATGATTGGCCTTGATTTTAGTGCTGCCTTTGACCGTGTTAATCATGAGGCCCTTGCTTTCAAACTGAAACAGTTGGGAGTGGGTTGGTCGTTTCTTAGCATTATTATTGATTTTTTAAGTAATAGATCTCAAAGAGTTGTTGTTGATGGGCACCATAGTGATTATAGGAGTGTGATATCCGGTGTTCCACAGGGTAGTGTTCTTGGCCCATTACTTTTCATACTATATACACATGACATGTGGTTTGGCCTAGAAAACAAGCTTGTTGCATATGCAGATGATGCTACTCTCTTTGCATCAATTCCATCCCCTGAATGTAGATCTAGGGTTGGTGAATCCCTTAATAGAGATTTAGCTAGAATTAGTGCATGGTGCAAATTATGGGGTATGAAGTTGAATCCTAACAAAACTCAAAGTATGATTGTAAGTAGGTCAAGGACGGTAGCTCCTCAACATCCGAATCTCAGTATTGATAATGTTTCTTTAAATATGTATGACTCTTTCAAAATTTTAGGTGTGATTCTCGACAGTAAATTTACTTTTGAGAAACATATAAGGTCTGTGTCTTCTTCATTTGCACAAAAAATAGGCTTATTGAGAAAGTCTTTCAAGATTTTCGGTGATCAATCTATTCTGAAGAAGTGTTTTAATTCTTTCATTCTACCTTGTTTTGAGTATTGTTCTCCTCTCTGGTGTTCAGCTGCTGATTCTCATCTTAATTTGTTGGACAGAAACTTACGGTCTATTAAATTTCTTATTCCTGATCTAGATATTAATCTCTGGCACTGTCGTTCAATTAGTTCATTATGGATATTGCATAAGATTTTTCATAACTTTGGCCATCCTTTACATTCAGATCTCCCAGGACAATTCTATCCTGTTCGTAATACTAGGCAGGCAGTTAATTCTAATAGCCAG
>NC_090750.1:12462110-12467110 GCF_036898095.1 Palaemon carinicauda
CAGCTGATCCTTGCTTCTCTACGAATTGTGCTTTAGCATTCTCCAACCGTTCACGAGATGCTACAATATCTTCTTCTTACAGTCTTCCCGAGTTTATCAACTCTAGACACTTGATTTGGGTTTTAATCATTCCTCTCGTTGCCTGGCCACCACATGCCGTTGAAATAGGGATCCATTGAGCATTTATTACATTAGCTTCTGACAATTCCATTTTATACAAAAAATATACCTCTCAAAAATATATCTTAATAATAGATAGAATCCTATCAACACTAAACTGTTCAAAACCTCTAATGAACACACGGCCCTGTTATTGCTAATATTGAAAAAAAAAAAAAAACTCGCTCGGTCCCCTGGGTCTGTGCATTAAAAACATTTATTACAGCTGGCAAACTACAAAACCTCCCGAATTTGAAATTCAAGTGTTTATTTTTACATAAATCAGTCATACTAAAAAATCAATACCCGAGTTCTGAGAAAATTATGCAACTCCCAGATGGTAATATATAAAAGCAATGACTATCCAAAGGTCTCTTACGTACACTCAAAACAAAACTAGGTTATTATCTTACTTGAACTATCAAAAAAAAAAATCTAACTTCGTTCATAGTCAGGGAGTAAGTGCTGTTAACAAATATAGGTGATCGATATAATACACTATTTACAATATATATATATATATATATATATATATATATATAAATATTCTATAAAAATCTATAATACAAATGAAAAAAGGATTACCACCAATATCAAAATACTCAAAATATTAAATCTGAACAAAACCTTAGACCAAGACATGGAAATACTACCTTTAAAAAATTTATACAGTCACTTGTTTCAGTGGGAACTAATATATGAAAAATGTATGAATATTTATTAATTAAATTTACATAATAGTAACTGATACACTTACGTCTTTTAGGTCACAAAAGGTAACCGAACAATTAAGCCAAAGTAAGTAAGGTTAACTTTTTAACCCAAATCTCACTCTACCAGTTACACAAGTTTATATCAAACAAGGACTCACATTAACAAAATACACCCAAAAGATTATTCAATGAATTAGTCAATGTTTGAACACACTACAAAAGATATATGTTCGATAGAAATAGTTAATCACAATTAGAAGGTCACATAATTGATGCACTTGAGAGGAGAGAGACGAAACTCTGGTTCTTTCAAAAGGATGTGCTGGATCTCTTCTGCTTCTTATGAATTTCTATGGCCGTATAAATATTGACTTAAAACTTCTAGATAATTCTAGTATATCATTCTCATAGCTTGAATGGAAAGGCCTTATGGCATAAGGTTACCTATGTAAAAATTTTCAACAGAACAAATATTTCTTGGGAAGTAATCTTCTCTCAGCTAACTCTGCCCACTTACCACTCGAGACATTAAAAAAAAGCAGTAAATCTAGACTAGGAAAATGTTACATTTTTCTAAAAACGTGCAAACATAAACATGATGTATTAACTTATGTTATTACCTCATGTTCAACACCTCGTATGGGTCAGAGAGTGTACTAAAAAGGACAGTATATAAGACTTCGTAAAAAAAAAATTGTGAAATAGAAAGCTAATTCTTGAGAGAGGCATAAATTTTCATATACTGACTTGAATGAAAAAAAAAAAAAAACAATTAAAATGAATGACGAAAGTCATATGTAATTTATATACAATAACTTGAACATCGATGAGAGGAACTCCCCATACGAGCTAGCTATAAATCTCTTAAATACCCAAATAAAATACATTAACAAACATATTTATATCTATTCCCGACCAGCGTTGTAAAATATATATATATATATATATATATATATATATATATGTAGTATATATATATATATATATATATATATATATATACACATGCGTCTTTGTGTATTGCTGTGTGTATTTGTAAACTGACTGAGCATTTGAAAATTATCCAAACCTAATAAAGATTTCCCGAAATGCAACATCAGCATCTCCCCGCCTATAAAGGATAATAGATTCCTGGTTATCAAAGTCATCTGATCTGGTGGGCATTGTTCGCCACCTCTTCATTCAGATCCTCCTATCTCTAGAAATTCAATTGTTCTTATTCCCTTCTTCTATTCCCTCCTTCATTCATTGCCTCAGCCGTGGAAAGAATGACTCTCTCTCTCTCTCTCTCTCTCTCTCTCTCTGTCTCTCTCTCTCTCTCTCTCTCTCTCTCTCTCTCTCTCTGAATGTCTTATTGGTATCTCGTCACTGGGCAAATCAAGGTTAACATATATTCGTCGTGTTCATCCCTGATAACTGTCCCACAATGTCAATCATTACCTGGCTAAAGGTTTCTTCTCCTCACACTTCAATCGTACGTATGGTAGATTTCTTACTGCACTCGCTAGGCTTTCACCCCATTTGACATACGTAATTTGCTCGGAAAACCTTGCTCACGTCCTTATGCATGCTAGGCCAGAAAAAAAGTTTCATAATCTTCTCTGTTGTCTTTCTTATTCTCAGGTGTCTTGGCTCTTGCTTTATGGTGATCACCTGTCTTCTCAACAGTGCAGGAAGTAATATCTGACTATATATCCCCCACTCGGCATTCCCAAGGATAGCGGCAGGTCTCTGCTTCCTCATAAGCAACCCATCTTCAAGATAATTTCAATTGGGAGACTGCTGCACCTCCGTTTCATCCACAACACAGTAAAATAACTCTTTTAAAGTCAATCCTTCCTTTGAAATTATATCAGCCTTTTCCTACTCACTTGTCATACTTCTAATTCTGAGTTTTCTATTTCTTCGAAATCCATTGTTTCCTAGTCCTCCCAGTCCACGCGTGTGTCATTCCTTCTTTTTCGGGTTCTGTCGGTAGTTCTCCCTCTTACGTACTATCATAGAAGTCCTCTTCTTCTGAAGATAAATCCTCAATTTTCATCACTCCTTCGGTATGCCTTTCTTCTTCTACACACCCACTTCTTCGTTATACTCCTTGTCGTCATACAACCAAGAAACAGATACGGGTAGTCTATCTTGATTTCAGTCATAGAACTATACTTCAATGGCTTCTCCATTACAATAAGAAAAGGCACAAAAGGACCTCGACCAACTTCATTTACCAGCAGGACGTCTTCTCTTTCGACAGCAACTGAATCCTTTAGCGCAAAATCAAAATGACCTGTCAGCAACATTCACGGCAGTTTCAAATGGCATATAAAATTTACCTCTTCACCTCCTATTCCCTTTAAAATGACTGTGTCTCCCGTGAGAGACTGTTCTACCAACAGGTGTACACCTTGTGTCATTAAACTATGGTTACAGCCTGTGTCGTGTAATATTTTGGATCGGGGTTGAATCACTCTCATCTATTGCAGCTAACATACCTTGTTATATATAAAACTCAAAGGCATCCATGCTGTTTAGATTTGTACTGTTCGCTGTGTAAACGTTAGCTGGCTTATTTTATTCGTCGCCCTTTCCCGTTTGTTTGTTTGTATTGGCATTCTGTGAAGTGGGAATTTCCTTAACCATTTGGGTGACTGCTGTCGGTTGGTTCAACCAACACTACTTACAGGTATGGCCTCTCTTGCCATACTTATAACAGACAATAATAAACTTCTACACGTCTTTTACGATACCTGAAGGTTACTGTAGTACTATTACATTTCGCTTTGAAACAGTATCAGTGGTACTTCCACCATAACTATTGAACTTGTTCACATAGTTATTACTGAACTGGTTACCATGGTTCGGCGAATATTTGACACTTGGTTGGAAAAACAGTTGAAACTTCATACCCGAGGAGGGTTTATGACTCATAATATTATAATATTCACTCAGCAAAGCGGCTTAATCAAGTTTCTTCACCTTCTCTATCTGAAGTATATTCGAATATGCTAAGGAATTCCTTCAAGATAATGTTCCAGCACTATTAGTTCTATATCAGCCATCACTTTCACGTTAGCAGCTTCTATCCATCTCTCAAAACATTGTTTTACCTTATAAGCATAATCCAGGAAAGTCGTTTTCTCGTCCTTCAACAAACTTCAGAATCTTTCATTATAATAATCAGGAGTCATCTGATAAACTTGTAGTACGCTCGTCTTCACTTCTTGGTACTCATTCCCTTATCCTGAGACAAGACAAGATAAGCAATGCATCCTTTCCTAATGACCATTTATCTTCTCACCATTTCATCGTCGCTGGGACCGTTTCAAAATGACCTAAGAACTTTTCGGTAGCTTCTTCTGTGAATTTTGTAATTAACGTCTGGGCATTCGTCATATAAAACATAGGACCGTGCAAAGCAGGGGTCATCTCTGTCTGCCTTGTCGATTTTGCACGAGTTTTCAATAGTTTCAATTCCTTTGCGCGTCTCGTTTCTTCTATTTCTTTTTCCTCCTGTCTTCTCTCTCTTTATTCCTGTTTTCTCTCTCTTTTTACTCATCTAGCAATTTCTCCTGCTTTTTATTTCCCTCCCATGTTTTGCGACTTCTCTTGCTTCTTTTGCCTCTCTTTCTTCCTGTCTTCTCTCTCTCTCTCTCTTTCTTCCCGTCTTCTCTCTTTTTCCTCGTTATATCATCATCTTCAACAAAATAAAAATATCTTCCACTGCAATCTGTTAAATATCAGCCTCTACATCCCTGCGTGCGGGTTCCTTCGGTTCCTAGGTCAGCTGATCCTTGCTTCTCTACAAATTGTGCTTTAGCATTCTCCAACCGTTCACGAGCTGCTACAATATCTTCTTCTGACAACCTTCCTGAGTTTATCAACGCTTCTAACTCTAAACACTTGATTTGGGCTTTAATCATTCCTCTTGTTGCCTGGCCACCACATGGCGTTAAAATAGAGAGCCACTTAGCATTTGTTACATTAGCTTCTGACAATTTGTGAAAAAAATCGTTTTTTTTTTTTCTAAAACATTTGGATATTAGATTATGCCATCCTGTTTTTTTTCAAAAAAATATACCTCTCAAAAATATATCGTAATAATAGACAGAATCCTATCAACACTAAACTGTTCAA
>NC_090750.1:12474610-12492110 GCF_036898095.1 Palaemon carinicauda
TCTAGATTTCCAGTAGACAAAGCACCAGCAGAGTATAATGATCGTATATTGCTTGGTTCAGTGTATGATGTACCCATTACAGCAAAGGATATTGCACAAAATACCAAGAAAGACCCAATACTTACTAAGATTTTAGAGAGTTTAATGGCAGGCAAAGACTTATGTGGAAATCATACAAATTTTAAAAGCTCTAAAGATATATGGAGTGAATTGAGCAAAGCACAAGATTTTATAGTGAAGATGTCAAAAGTAATTATTCCTCGTTCACTAAGAAATAAAGTTTTGTCTGAAATGCATGTTGATCACCAAGGCCTTGTCAGATCAAAGTCTATTGCAAGGACTTTCATTTGGTTTCCAGGTGTAGATAGAGTTATTGAACTATTTATAAGAAATACTTTGAATTATGTTATGCAACAGAACAATACCCAATTTGCTAGAATACACCCATGGGAGTTACCCAGGTATCCCATCAACGATTTCTACCGATCCCTTATTCAAGTGCTCTGCCTCACTCCCCCATCATACAGCACTACCACTCCTTTATTCAAGAGCTTTCCCCCTCCCTTATCCTAGAGCTCTAATCATGCCAATCCACCTCCACCCCCCCGTTATCGCTCGTTTCCTACCCTATATCCGATGTTCAATAGCATCCTGGGATAATGAACTTAAGTAAAAGGTAATTCCAATTGAGTAAGAAGATTACACGAAAATACAAATGAACAAGGAAATAAACTGAAAATAATGCCTTCTACATACAGTATTTCAACCTCCCCTCCTCTCTCTCTCTCTCTCTCTCTCTCTCTCTCTCTCTCTCTCTCTCTCTGAGTCTAGGTTTCATTTTTAATTATGAAGATGACTCAAACATCTTTAAAGTAAAATAAAGATGGAAAAAGCACTACCTTTCCATCATGTTTTAGGGATAGCCTTTCATCAAACTTAATTCTCGTTTAAAGAAAAAAGAGTTTTAAGTTGCATGTTAGGGCAAAGAGAGCTTTACTAATTAAATGATTTTGACTTCATAGCCTTACGTCTCTTCATACTTATATGGAAGATAATGAGTTGATGCAATGCTACATAGCTTCGATGTAAAGAATCATGAAATAAAAGCATTGTTTTTTCCGGATTCAAAAGTAAAAACGCAAATGCCAATGATATGTGAATAACCATAACAAAATATCCTAAAATTTGGTACTTTTCAATAAACCCTTACTACAAATTATAAGCAATTGGGGAAATCACTGCAATTCAGTCACAGAAAAAAAAAAAAAAAAAAAAAAAAAAACTTTTTAGTCTCCTTTGAACTTCTAAACACAAATTATATTATCAAGTTTTATGCAACTCAAATTCTTAGTATGACTAATGTAAGTGGGACGTGAATTTTACTGAGATCGAAGATCATTATAACCTTTAATAAAAATCATCACACATTCATTCAAAAATAGAAGCTATATTCTCAATAATGTAAAACTACGTAGATAGTCCATTTCACTCCTCCTCACCTCTCCCTCTTTACTAGTTTTCCTATTCTTCTATCATCCATTTATCATTCCTTTGTTTTTCCCTTCGGTCTAAAATAAGGCAGTAAATAACTTTTCAAACATTATATCTCATTATTAGAATGAGGTCTAATTTGCCAATCTTGATGAAAAACACTCCAATGACTCACGAATTAATCCGAAGCCAATAACTGAGGCCAAATGGATATTACTAGCACGGTAATACGCGGCACGTCAGGAAAATAATATTCCTAAAGTCAGAGGAGTCTGAACCTTATACAATTTGGCTTTAAGGGCACGTATCAAGCTCATCCTCGTTCTGGAATCTCCCAAGCGAGGAAAAATACATTTATTGTGAGTTAATGGAAAACAGGCGGGTAAGATGATGTCAAATTGGTTGTCGTGAGAAAATTGAAGTAATATACTCAGAGATATAAGATTATAATATTTTTAGTAACGTTTCATATATATATATATATATATATGTGTGTGTGTGTGTGTGTGTGTGTAATATATATATATATATATATATATGTATATATATATATATATATATATATTTACACACACACACACACACACACACACATATATATATATATATATATATTTTTAATCTTTTTCTTTGATTTTGAGTTTTTATTATTTTACCACAATACAAAATTCTGTCAAGCAAAAATTTACTTGTAAAAAAAGAGCTTTTATTTAATTGGCATTCTACAAACGGCTTATATAGGAAAGTACTCATATGTCTTAATATTTATTATCAAGGGAGAAGCTAGTATTTGAAAAACCCTCATTTTCAAGACAAATCACCCTGGCGTCGCAAAACCTAACATCAGAGGAAAAAATCCTATGCAGTTTGAAGATGTCTTAAGTCACCTTATTAAGTGGTATTAATGTCAAAGTCCTGTCCTTAAAAATAGGCATTAGCCGACCGGTCACCTTAAACAGATGGGGTAGGGGGCATTGAGAGGATTTGTAAACAAACGCACCCTAGGATACACATAACGGAAAGTGAGGGCTCACACCAGACACTTCTCGTATAGGTCATTGAACTGAGAGCTCTCGGCATTGGACTTTCCCATACGTGAGGCCTCTCGGCATGGGGGTGAGGTAGAGGGGGCCGGTTGTAAAGTGACTAATTTTAATTGGTAAACGAACAAACATAATTATTTGTAAACGAGCCAGAAATTTAAAACCCACTCAGAGTGCACACGTACTCACAAAGGTACTTGAACTGAGGCCACTCGGTATGCCACTTTCCAAAAAGTTAGTTCTGTTGGCCTGGGGGTTTCACAAAACTGAGTTCTTTTGGAGTTGAGTTTCCCAAAAGTGAATTCTGTCGGAAAAACTACAACTATTATAGTACACAAATGGCAAGTGTTTTGATGGCCTGTTGGTAACGTTCCTTCTTTGTAATCGCCTGACTATGGATCGAATCCCACTCAAACTCGTAAGTTCTTTTGGTGTCTGTAACATGCTAGGCCATATGAGCTAAGGATGGAGACTTTGTAGGAGCGTATAGGTCTACCTTCTGAGTCATCAGCAGCCATTGCCTTGCCCGCTTTGGTCCTAGCCTGGGTGGTGAGGGAGATAGGGAATCAATCACATGTATTTTAAGGTAAAGCAGGCTAACAAGCAATAAAGGAAAATGTCCTTATTTAAATATCTAGCTAGTCAATAGGAGGCATGACCTCTACAAGTAGTAATAACACCCTCCATGCAGCATTGTATGCCATTCACCAGCTGTACAATAGCCAAATTGAGTTCACTGTAAGCTGACTTAGGACATTCTCATTCTCTTCTTTAAGGTAAGTGGTAACCAAATACGCTCAATGGGCCGGGCCACGGCCACCTGAGTACAGGAGATTATTGTCAAACAAACCATGGTTGGAAAATCATTTCAAATGACTCTTCGTACATGTCACCAGTCCCATTTTGATCCTGAATGACAGGCTAAATATTGACATCTGCCCAAAGGGGACCAAACAAATGGACATATCCACAGCCCCCAAAACACAAGCTTTTACACGTTCAGCCTTCAGGCATTTTCCAGCGTGCCTGCGTGCATGCGTTCTAATAATTATCAGAAAGAGCAGAAATCTTAACACATGTACACGAGTACATTGCGTGAGTATCTTGCAGTTAGATTACACTGTTGATGTGCCAAAGCCAGAACGTCTCATTCACATCATGGGGACAACATTGTCCACACATCACCACTCTGCGATTTATTGTACTGGTATTGGCCTTGGTGTTTTTGCCATAGATCTACTGTGTCCTTAATGTGCTACAGGATTTAGTACAACCACGTTGAGCTATTATGCCTGGAACTCGTTCAACTCCCGGTGTGTTGTTTTTCTTATTGCTGACTATCCTTCCATGGATCCCGTCTTCTTGTCTCTTGGTTTCTCTTCAAGGTCAGACTCACTAACTCCCGTCGCACTGCAACACGTTCAGCAATATCATGTTGAATCATGCTGGTATCAGATAATGCAAGGATGCAATGATGTAGATCTTTACAAGACATTCGTTCCATGCCACTGTCGAAGTCTAAGCACTGACTGAAACAGATTAATTTAGCAAAGTATAGTTTCGTAACAGTCACGCCAATTTTGAATAGTGCTGTCTAGTTAGCTATTGATAAATATTGTATGGAATTGTCGTGTTAAGCTCATAGATGTTCGTGAATATTTTTTTTGAGAATCACACACACACATACACACACATAACACACACACATATATATATATATATATATACATATATATATATATATATATATGTATATATATATATATATATATACATATACATATATATATATATATATATATATGTATATATATATATATATATATATATATATATATATATATAAATATATATATATATATATATATCGTAAGACTAAATAGCAATATTTTCTAATAGTAATAAACCCCTGAAGGGGACGGTAAAAAAACATGGGAATCATTAAAATCTAAAACATTTGTAAAAGAAAGTAATCATTAATTTAATTCTTCCTTCCTGGAATTAAGCAAACCCTCATAACTCTCGATATCACTTGAACGAGAATTATTCTGTTTTACATTTGTACTGTAAAATCATAAGAGTAATTTTGCACTCTATTGTATTAATAGAACATATGTCAATATTGTTTAGAAGTGTCGTAACGTATGTTATAGAGCATTAAATCATTTATTAGTTGTTTCAAAGATACGATGTTTAATAGTTATTAGTTAACAGCACAAGCATATAAGAGAGGAAATGGAAGCTAAGATGCATTTAAGAGTCCACTTAATAATCTAAATTTTTATGTGAATTTCTAGAGTTAGAAAATGCTATCCTAGATCTAGTTATTTCCCATTGCACACCACAACAATTAAGAAAAAAATTACTGTAAGATAAAAATTTACTACTATTGAAGGTATTGATTATACGAAAAGCTTTAGAAACATTACAAATGCAAAGTACTTTAATAGGCAATTATAGAAGCAATATAATGGAAAATTATATCATTAGCAAGATTGGCAAAAGGTTGAAAGTCATTGGGATTCAGAGAAAGAATATGTCAAACTCTAGTCATTGGAAATAGCCGAACTCTAATTTTCACAAATATCAGAATCAGAGTTATAATCAGAAACAAGAGGAAAACACCAAGTGCTACAGGTGGGGTAAACCTGATCATCTTGCATACCAAATAAGGAAATGCCCTGCTACTGGACAGAAATGTCAGAATTGTAGAAGGATGGGCTATTTTGCAAATGTTTGTAGATTCCCTAAATAGAACGTAAAGAAAATAAATGCAGCAGTTGATACTATAGGCCAAGAGAATAATGCAGAAAATGTTCATGATAATCAGGATACGTCAGAAACAGATATTGCGTTTCGCATCAATTTTGTCAACAAAGATGAACAGAAACATAATGGTAAAATTGATCATAAATGGTAAACCAATTATAATGCGACGTGATAAAGCATCTGATATATCAATTATGTCTGAGAAAACAGCGAAAACCATTCCTAATTTGTTATTAGAAGGTATAAATTGATTTTTGAAAGATAATAATGGTTTGATATTATGGTATTGGGTGCTTCGAGTAAAAGTACGGTATAGAGATCAGAATTCAGATAGAATGCCATTAACCATAGTTGTAGGTAAAGGAAAAAAAACTTTACTGGGTTTGGATTTGTTAGAATGTTTGAAATTGGATTAGCGTAGTGTTTTGAAGGTTACAGGCGTACAAGATGAATACAAAAATGACGTGTCTGGATAATTTGCTATCAGAATTTCAAGATATATTTAGAGATAAAGTCACTACAGGAAAGAATGCAAAAGAAATGTTTGTTTTGAAATCAGATATTACTCCTAGAGTCTCGCTCCGAGACCAGAAACTTATGCAATGAATATTGCAGTTTAAACAGAAATCAAAAGGAGAGACAGTGAGGGTTCATGGGAAAAGGTTTCATACTTAGATTAGGCTACACCGTTAGTTCCTATTGTGAAGGGAAATGGTTAGGTTAGGTTAGGTTATGTAGCTCAACATCTGCAACCAAATCTGGAAGACATGTTTGCAACTTTGTCAGGATGTTCTCTATTTTCTAAATTAGATATTAGACAAGCATTTCAACAGCTTCCCATTCATGAAAATTCACAAGAGCTATGTACATTAAATACACAATTAGGTTGGTATAGGTAAAAAAGATTGTCCTATTGAGTAGCAAGTAGGCCAGCTATATGATAACAAACTATGGATAATATTAATTTTCAGCAATGCTAGGAGTATTCATTTCCATAGAAGATACTTCAGTGTAAGGTAAAGATAATAAAGAACATGGAGAAAGATTACAGACAGTTCTGAATAAGAAAAAAAAACCTAGTATTAGTGTTAATAAGAGCAAATGTATTTTAGAAGTTGATTCAGTGGAATACTTAGGTTTTGTAATTAATGGCGAAGGTATTCACAAGACAAAGGAGAAAGTGAAAGCAGTGCAATCAACAAAGATACCAGAAAATTTTGAGGAATTGGAATAATTTTTAGGGTTAGTAACATTTCATTGAAATTTTACTTAGAATTTATCTACAATTGCACATGCATTGTATAACTTGTTTAATAAGTGCAATCAGCAAAGGTATCAGAAAACTTTAAAGAAGTCAAATAATTTCTATGTTTAGTAATATTCTAAGGAAATTTCACTAAGAATTTATCTACACTTGCACATACATTGCATATCTTGTTCAGTAAGGGCGTAGAGTAAAATTGGACATGAGATTGTCAGGAATCTTTTGAAATTATCAAGAAGGAAATAATATCACCTAAATTTCTAGTACATTATCAAATGCATTAAAAATTGAGTAGTTTATGATGCATGGAACATAGGTTTAGGATCAGTATGATCTCATATAATGCCTTATGGGACAGAAAAGTCAACAGTATCTGCTTTTAGAGTACTAAACAAGATATAAAGGAATTACTCTCAAATAAATAAAAAAGGTTTAGAATTTGTGCAGGGAGTAGGGTAATTTCGTAAGTTTCTTTATGAACGGGAAAAGTTCACACTTGTTACAGATCATAAACCACTTTTAGCAATATTGGATCCTAAGCAAGTTTACCTACATTGGTAGCTGGACGAATACAACGTAAGGCAATCATATTAGGGGCTTATCATTATGATATAGAATATAATCCTACGTCAAAGATGGGTAATACAGAGGCTTCATCTAGATTTCCAGTAGACAAAGCACCAGCAGAGTATAATGATCGTATATTGCTTGGTTCAGTGTATGATGTACCCATTACAGCAAAGGATATTGCACAAAATACCAAGAAAGACCCAATACTTACTAAGATTTTAGAGAGTTTAATGGCAGGCAAAGACTTATGTGGAAATCATACAAATTTTAAAAGCTCTAAAGATATATGGAGTGAATTGAGCAAAGCACAAGATTTTATAGTGAAGATGTCAAAAGTAATTATTCCTCGTTCACTAAGAAATAAAGTTTTGTCTGAAATGCATGTTGATCACCAAGGCCTTGTCAGATCAAAGTCTATTGCAAGGACTTTCATTTGGTTTCCAGGTGTAGATAGAGTTATTGAACTATTTATAAGAAATACTTTGAATTATGTTATGCAACAGAACAATACCCAATTTGCTAGAATACACCCATGGGAGTTACCCAGGTATCCCATCAACGATTTCTACCGATCCCTTATTCAAGTGCTCTGCCTCACTCCCCCATCATACAGCACTACCACTCCTCTATTCAAGAGCTTTCCCCCTCCCTTATCCTAGAGCTCTAATCATGCCAATCCACCTCCACCCCCCCGTTATCGCTCGTTTCCTACCCTATATCCGATGTTCAATAGCATCCTGGGATAATGAACTTAAGTAAAAGGTAATTCCAATTGAGTAAGAAGATTACACGAAAATACAAATGAACAAGGAAATAAACTGAAAATAATGCCTTCTACATACAGTATTTCAACCTCCTCTCTCTCTCTCTCTCTCTCTCTCTCTCTCTCTCTCTCTCTCTCTCTGAGTCTAGGTTTCATTTTTAATTATGAAGATGACTCAAACATCTTTAAAGTAAAATAAAGATGGAAAAAGCACTACCTTTCCATCATGTTTTAGGGATAGCCTTTCATCAAACTTAATTCTCGTTTAAAGAAAAAAGAGTTTTAAGTTGCATGTTAGGGCAAAGAGAGCTTTACTAATTAAATGATTTTGACTTCATAGCCTTACGTCTCTTCATACTTATATGGAAGATAATGAGTTGATGCAATGCTACATAGCTTCGATGTAAAGAATCATGAAATAAAAGCATTGTTTTTTTCCGGATTCAAAAGTAAAAACGCAAATGCCAATGATATGTGAATAACCATAACAAAATATCCTAAAATTTGGTACTTTTCAATAAACCCTTACTACAAATTATAAGCAATTGGGGAAATCACTGCAATTCAGTCACAGAAAAAAAAAAAAAAAAAAAAAAAAAAACTTTTTAGTCTCCTTTGAACTTCTAAACACAAATTATATTATCAAGTTTTATGCAACTCAAATTCTTAGTATGACTAATGTAAGTGGGACGTGAATTTTACTGAGATCGAAGATCATTATAACCTTTAATAAAAATCATCACACATTCATTCAAAAATAGAAGCTATATTCTCAATAATGTAAAACTACGTAGATAGTCCATTTCACTCCTCCTCACCTCTCCCTCTTTACTAGTTTTCCTATTCTTCTATCATCCATTTATCATTCCTTTGTTTTTCCCTTCGGTCTAAAATAAGGCAGTAAATAACTTTTCAAACATTATATCTCATTATTAGAATGAGGTCTAATTTGCCAATCTTGATGAAAAACACTCCAATGACTCACGAATTAATCCGAAGCCAATAACTGAGGCCAAATGGATATTACTAGCACGGTAATACGCGGCACGTCAGGAAAATAATATTCCTAAAGTCAGAGGAGTCTGAACCTTATACAATTTGGCTTTAAGGGCACGTATCAAGCTCATCCTCGTTCTGGAATCTCCCAAGCGAGGAAAAATACATTTATTGTGAGTTAATGGAAAACAGGCGGGTAAGATGATGTCAAATTGGTTGTCGTGAGAAAATTGAAGTAATATACTCAGAGATATAAGATTATAATATTTTTAGTAACGTTTCATATATATATATATATATATATGTGTGTGTGTGTGTGTGTGTGTGTAAATATATATATATATATATATATACACAGACACACACACACACACACACATATATATATATATATATATATTTACACACAGACACACACACACACATATATATATATATATATATATATTTTTTTTTTTTTTTTAATCTATTTCTTTGATTTTGAGTTTTTATTATTTTACCACAATACAAAATTCTGTCAAGCAAAAATAGACTTGTAAAAAAAGAGCTTTTATTTAATTGGCATCCTACAAACGGCTTATATAGGAAAGTACTCATATGTCTTAATATTTATTATCAAGGGAGAAGCTAGTATTTGAAAAACCCTCATTTTCAAGACAAATCACCCTGGCGTCGCAAAACCTAACATCAGAGGAAAAAATCCTATGCAGTTTGAAGATGTCTTAAGTCACCTTATTAAGTGGTATTAATGTCAAAGTCCTGTCCTTAAAAATAGGCATTAGCCGACCGGTCACCTTAAACAGATGGGGTAGGGGGCATTGAGAGGATTTGTAAACAAACGCACCCTAGGATACACATAACGGAAAGTGAGGGCTCACACCAGACACTTCTCGTATAGGTCATTGAACTGAGAGCTCTCGGCATTGGACTTTCCCATACGTGAGGCCTCTCGGCATGGGGGTGAGGTAGAGGGGGCCGGTTGTAAAGTGACTAATTTTAATTGGTAAACGAACAAACATAATTATTTGTAAACGAGCCAGAAATTTAAAACCCACTCAGAGTGCACACGTACTCACAAAGGTACTTGAACTGAGGCCACTCGGTATGCCACTTTCCAAAAAGTTAGTTCTGTTGGCCTGGGGGTTTCACAAAACTGAGTTCTTTTGGAGTTGAGTTTCCCAAAAGTGAATTCTGTCGGAAAAACTACAACTATTATAGTACACAAATGGCAAGTGTTTTGATGGCCTGTTGGTAACGTTCCTTCTTTGTAATCGCCTGACTATAGATCGAATCCCACTCAAACTCGTAAGTTCTTTTGGTGTCTGTAACATGCTAGGCCATATGAGCTAAGGATGGGGACTTTGTAGGAGCGTATAGGTCTACCTTCTGAGTCATCAGCAGCCATTGCCTTGCCCGCTTTGGTCCTAGCCTGGGTGGTGAGGGAGATTGGGAATCAATCACATGTATTTTAAGGTAAAGCAGGCTAACAAGCAATAAAGGAAAATGTCCTTATTTAAATATCTAGCTAGTCAATAGGAGGCATGACCTCTACAAGTAGTAATAACACCCTCCATGCAGCATTGTATGCCATTCACCAGCTGTACAATAGCCAAATTGAGTTCACTGTAAGCTGACTTAGGACATTCTCATTCTCTTCTTTAAGGTAAGTGGTAACCAAATACGCTCAATGGGCCGGGCCACGGCCACCTGAGTACAGGAGATTATTGTCAAACAAACCATGGTTGGAAAATCATTTCAAATGACTCTTCGTACATGTCACCAGTCCCATTTTGATCCTGAATGACAGGCTAAATATTGACATCTGCCCAAAGGGGACCAAACAAATGGACATATCCACAGCCCCCAAAACACAAGCTTTTACACGTTCAGCCTTCAGGCATTTTCCAGCGTGCCTGCGTGCATGCGTTCTAATAATTATCAGAAAGAGCAGAAATCTTAACTCATGTACACGAGTACATTGCGTGAGTATCTTGCAGTTAGATTACACTGTTGATGTGCCAAAGCCAGAACGTCTCATTCACATCATGGGGACAACATTGTCCACACATCACCACTCTGCGATTTATTGTACTGGTATTGGCCTTGGTGTTTTTGCCATAGATCTACTGTGTCCTTAATGTGCTACAGGATTTAGTACAACCACGTTGAGCTATTATGCCTGGAACTCGTTCAACTCCCGGTGTGTTGTTTTTCTTATTGCTGACTATCCTTCCATGGATCCCGTCTTCTTGTCTCTTGGTTTCTCTTCAAGGTCAGACTCACTAACTCCCGTCGCACTGCAACACGTTCAGCAATATCATGTTGAATCATGCTGGTATCAGATAATGCAAGGATGCAATGATGTAGATCTTTACAAGACATTCGTTCCATGCCACTGTCGAAGTCTAAGCACTGACTGAAACAGATTAATTTAGCAAAGTATGGTTTCGTAACAGTCACGCCAATTTTGAATAGTGCTGTCTAGTTAGCTATTGATAAATATTGTATGGAATTGTCGTGTTAAGCTCATAGATGTTCGTGAATATTTTTTTTGAGAATCACACACACACATACACACACATAAACACACACACACACACACACACACACATATATATATATATATATATATATCTATATACATATATATATATATATATATAAATATATGTATATATATATATATATATATACATATACATATATGTATATATATATATATATATATACATATATATATATATATATATATATCGTAAGACTAAATAGCAATATTTTCTAATAGTAATAAACCCCTGAAGGGGACGGTAAAAAAACATGGGAATCATTAAAATCTAAAATCCTAATATGTATGAAGAATTCCTGGGATTTACTCCGCATCTATATATTGATATTAAAGCTCTAATGGACAAACCTTGTCAAAAGGGAGGAGAGGCGATGAATTCTTGGAATATTGGTAATTTGGGATTCTGTTATCATGGAGAAGCATTAAAGTTACATGGGTAATCAATAAATCAAGGAGATTAACAGAACTGAAGGATTTCACGGCAATTATGGCAACATGAATATCTACATTGCATTGTATATTGTCAATAGATTAATGGAATCGTTTATCAAGGCACGTGCAACCCATTTCCACTCCCTGAAGACCCTATTGCTTTTATAAGATAAGGTTTTCTTTTGAAAATATACACAATTTATCTTAACATTAATATTTAAACGAAGAATAAGCGTTTTCAGATTGATAATATACAGAACATTGTAAACACAAAATTCATTAATTTAAATAGCATTTTCTTTGTGAACAAAAAAACATATAAATTAGATTTTAGAAGGAATCAAACGATAGATAGGGATGATCTTTAGAGAACACAAAAGCTCAATAACCTGATCACATTAATAATTATAGCTTCCTGATTTACAAAATGCAATTAAATATGTCAAAAACGTAAATCAATCAATCATACAAGTATATATAAGAATGTATGAATTTATGTACGTTTGTATGTGTGAGCATATGTTGAGTTTATGCATTGAAATGGATTCCAATTATGTGTACATTCCTTACCATTTCCAATATTTAACTTATATCATCATTACACATCTCAACAATAATTTTTTTGTTCCCATGCTGAAAATGCAAACAATATGATTAACATAGTAAACATTTGAAAAGTAGCTTATCTCTCTCAAACAATAGTTTAGCTAAACTTTCTTGTGAGAGAGAGAGAGAGAGAGAGAGAGAGAGAGAGAGAGAGAGAGATTTCTCGTGTGACGAAGCTGTACAATAATTCAAGGTAATATCTCAAGACCCGAAGTACTACCTGGTTACGTGTTCGACTAATAAGTGAAATTTACTTTGCTTATTTGTGTTTATTGTTCATTGTCATCAGGAATCTCGATATCTATTCTAGACATTCCTTTTTTTCTGTAGGTTTTCTCTTTCACTTTGTACACTAATATTTTGTGATGTAAATAGTACAAAAAAGTGTCTTATTTGTTTTACGTTTAATATATATCTGCCTTTAGTACTTGAGAAAAAAGAATCTCTCTTCGAGCTCTTTGCTCAGTAATTGCCATTTTTATTAAGCTATGTTAGAAAAGTGACTATCTTGAGTAACCTTTTCTTTGTGAAAAATTCCACTTCTTTATAGTGCTTCGGATCACCTCAGTATTACGATATATTCAAATTATTATGTGCAAAAACCTGTGTTTACTTTTCCGTATATTTTTATCATTTTAAAGAGATTTGCGTAATGATAGCTCATTGTTGTTGCGGTTTCATGTGTAGTGATGAAGTTTGACATTTAATGCGATGTGGCATTAATCACCGATATTATTTTAGTTCACGTTTACGCAACAATGCTATAATAAACATAGGAACCATAACAGAAAATTAATAAATGTAAATATGTGTGCATTACAGCTCAAATGGCTGTGTAATGAATATTGAGAGGAATAAAACTAAGATACCGAAAAAGAGCAATATAGATACGAGAGCCAACTAAAGTACAGGACATTCTTACAACGTTTAAGCAAGAGAAATGGACATATAAAGGACACATAATGAGAATGATAGATAATAGGAGGACAAGAAAATAACAGATTTGGTACTTAGAGATTGCAAACGAAGGAAGAAAAGATGCTGGATTTACGAGTTGAGAAAGTTTGCTGGTGTGAATTGGCATAGAAAGACAATAAACAGATGCATGCATAAGGATATGCTTTACACCTGTGTGCTTTTTGAAGATCAATGGTGTTTTACTTGAAAGGGATAAATTACACTACATAGAAAGAGTGTTTCCTCAATACCTCTTTGAAGAGAAATCATTTGTCTATTCTTGGTTATAGAAGAATAGAAGCATGACCCAACACATCACATTGCTTTTTAATGCATCACACTTGTAAAAGAATGAAGGAGTTTGCCCTATCTAAGTTTTTGTCTTCACTGAAACTCGCAATGTCAGTTACCATTCCGTTATTATATTGCTTATTTTCAAGTCATTGTCAGTCTTTGTTAATAAAAAGGTTGAATATATACATACTATTGTCACCCTTATGTGACCTACGGTGGGCCCATGTTTTCTTGAAATACTTATTAGTTCGTATTAATGCCTCTCCCACTCGTCACAGCTTTACCAATCGATATTCAAGGTCTGATATCCGAAAGAAATAAGTTTTTGAATAAGTTCTTCCTCTACTGTAAATTGTCGAGTCAAGATTTATATCTTTTGTTTACCATCTTTTTTTTTTTTTTTTTTTTTTTTTTTTTTTTTTTTTTTTTACTAGAAAACAAGAAGGAATTTTTGACTTGGAAAATAATTGTATTGTTTGTTAAAGATCTTTTTCAGGAAAAAAAGGCTAGAGGATATGGTACTTGGAAAAAAGACAGTTGATGCACTGGATACTAATTTTACTTAGTGATGAAAGTGTTTAAATAGTCGATATTTATAACAAAAGAAAAAGAAGCAATCATAGCCGGGTTGAATGTCGTTTGTCCAATATTGGGAGCCTCTCTCACCATTTGTCCATACCTAAGTATTTCGGACAAAGGCCATTAATGTCAGTGAAGTCTAGAATCTCGTTGTGAACCAAGTTTATCCTTTCTTTCTTTGAGGCAGTATGGGAAAACAATATATTTTCATAAGAAATTCAGGTTAGCTATCTTATTAAAAAAAAATTATATTTCAAACATTATGCCTAACTAACCCAATTTCTGAAAATAAAATACTGTAGAGTTGTGTCAAATAGGAAATAAATTCAATGGTATGTATTTTTTTTTTTTTTATGAATGACATGAAACTGTGCGGTGTGAAAGCAGAAGGTCGGACTATATATTAAAAAGATATAGCAAAGATCTTTCCTTCGGGCTTTCATAGGAATCTGGGTCAACCAAACGTCAAAACGGGTCATGAATACGAGAAAGGATTTCTAGACTGTTCAATAGAATTCAGCATAGCTACACAGCCACTTTCGGTGGTAACATATAATCTTTGAACGACTCTGTTTAGGCTCTCAGAATTCCTTGACATATACAAGAGAGAGAGAGAGAGAGAGAGAGAGAGAGAGAGAGAGAGAGAGAGATCTTGTGAGGAAATTTCGATTTCTTCACTGTCTTTTCTATGACGTTATAATTTATAATTCCAGAAGAGAGAGAGAGAGAGAGAGAGAGAGAGAGAGAGAGAGAGAGAGAAATCTTATGATGAAATTTCGATTTCTTCACTGTCTTTTCTATGACGTTATAATTTATATTTCCAGAAAAGCCTCTCTCTCTCTCTCTCTCTCTCTCTCTCTCTCTCTCTCTCTCTCTCGTATATATAAATATATATATATATATATATATATATATATATTCATACTTCGGTTCCCTCTCTGGTTACGGTTCATTTGCTTTGCCTACACATACACCGAATAGTGTGGCCTATTCTTTACATATTCTCCTCTGTCCTCCTTCATTTGACAACATTGATATTACCAAACAAATCTTCTTTCCTCGAAGGGTTAACTACTGCACTGTAGTTGTACTATTGGTACTTTCCTCTTGATAAGAGTAGAAGAGACTCTTTAGCTATGGTAAGCAGCTCTTCTAGGAGAAGGACACTCAAAATAAAATAATTATTCTCCACTCCCAGGCAGTGCCATAGCCGGTGTACAAAGGCCTTCCAGTGTCTTCGAGTAGAGTTCTATTGCTTGAGGGTATACTCAGGCACACTATTACATCTAATTTCTTTTCCTCCAATTTTTTTAAAATTTTTATAGTTTATATGTAAGATTTATTTTATTACTACTCTTTTATTTAATCAGTAGTTACTTCTCTAGTAGTTTCTTGATTTCCTTAATTCCTTTACTCTCTGGGCTATTTTCATTGCTGGACTAATAATAATAATAATAATAATAATAATAATAATAATAATAATAATAATAATAATAATTATAATAATAATAATAACACTCTTCACTATTTTTATGGTATAACTTTTTCATAAAAAAATACTCCATATTTCTTATATGAAAATTTAAAGTGTATCTAACAGTAAAATTAATCGAGGAGAATTATCAGGATATAAAAAGATGGAGAACTAAATGATCTAGTGATTCTTTTATATTTTAGAATTTTATAAATCCGACATTCATAAAATCCAACAAACCAAAAAGGAAATGGGAAAATTATGTTACGGTAAGCATAATGGAAAACCACAATTGCTTCGACAGTGATGAAGTTTAGACGTGAATAAGAAAAGTAATTTCTCACTCATTTACTTAGGAAAGTAACTAATTGGCTCTCTAGACCGTTAACCATTACTTGGTATTATATTCAGTTCTCCAAAAAGAAAAAACGATGATTATTTTGTTTAGATGAAAGTGAAGCTATTTTTAGTTCTGATTTTTTTTTAAAGGTCGGTTCTGGTTTGGTGCCTGGTTTGAAAAACGTATATGTTTGACTCTTTTTCTGTGATAAACCTATGGTAAAACCTTCAGGATGTTTCCTCTCTAATGCTAAGATTGAGTTTAAGTTTGATTGGTTGTTATATAACATATACTGGATTTGGATTGATTGATAAGCTGGGTATGAGATTTAAGGATAGATAGGAGTAGGGGTTGGGTGATAGGTGCGGTAAAAGTCTATTTGATATGAGGGTTGTTATATATATATATATATATATATATATATATACATGTATATATATATATATATATATATATATATTAGTTGGAATACTTACAAATAAAAGAAAATAGGCAAAACACAAATACTGAGAAAATTTCACATACGAATATATCAGGGAATAACACATTTTATTTCTTCTGCCTAACCCCAAAATCTCTCACTGAATTAAATAACTTTGACAACGCCATTGCCTCTGAATCCTGTCTTCATGAGGTGATGAAATAATCAACATTAAATCTTCTGTTGAACCTTGGAAAATTAAGCAAATTTAGTTAATGCAGCCACATTAGGATAATTGAGATTCGGACCCCTGGAGAATTTGCTCTAATTGTAGTCGGACTCTAGTAAAGCTTTTACCTCACTTATCTGGCATCCAGTTTGAATATAGCTTAATGGAACACATTAAATATGAACACCTTCCGGTAAAAAAAATGGAAATAATAAGTTGAGACTAAGAGTTCATAAAATTAAAAGTTATATTATAAAGATTAATATGTAATACCTATTAAAACTTAATAGAATTTATTTTTGCTTTATATCTTTTAACTACAATCTCAAGATTTATCAAGAATAATTAACAACCATATTTGGAAAATAAAGATGCTATAAACCCAAGGGCTCAAACAGGAAAAATAGCACAGTGGGGAAAGAAAATAAGGAAATAAATAAACAATGAAAAAAGTAGCAATAAAATTGAAAAAAAAAAACTAACAACATTAAACCAGATATGTCACATATAAAATATAGAATGAATTATGCTAGGCTGTTCAACATATAAACATTTGCTGCAAGTTTGAACTTTTGAAGTTCTACTGACTCAACTACCTGATTAGGAAGATCATTCCACAACTTGGTCATATCTGGAATAAAACTTCTAGAATACTGTGAAATATTGAGCATTATGATGGAGAAGGCCAGGCTATTAGAATTAACTA
>NC_090750.1:12497110-12504610 GCF_036898095.1 Palaemon carinicauda
CGAACGAATCCAAGGTTTATTATTGTCTGTTTTTATTATTTTTGTTATTTGTTTACGAAATTCTACTTAACAAAAGCGCAGACCCGAGATTTCAGCCAAATTATTGTACATTGGTAAATGACTCACTTACATATCAGTCATTTTTGTGGGTGAAATATTTTATCATTTACCTTTAGTGCTAGGATACAGGCTAGTCTCATACCTTTTGGCTTACGATTCACGTAAACGTTTTACGGCAGTGACGCATAATTCTGTTTTTTTCTTTTGACAGTAAGGGTATTTAATTTCATTTTATTACTTTTCGTGGGATATTATTTTATGTACATTTTTGAAATGGATAAATTTTTTCATTTATATATATTGTGTATGAGTGACTGGTTAATTTTGTGATTTGAAATTTACGACATATTAGGAAAAATACGTGGTCGACTAAAACACGTGTTAATTTCCATTAAGGCATAATTCTGTAGAGTAACGGTAAGAACACGTGGCATTCCTTATTTAATTTTTTTTCCTATTGACAGTAAGGGTATGTAATTTCATTTCGTCAATTTTCGTGGGATATTTTTATGTACATTTTTGAGAGGGATAATTTTCGTATGATTGTGTAATATTGTTAACCTAAAGATAAAGGATTTACGATATCACATTCAATTTTTTTTTCCAGTCAGGGTATACGATCATTTAGATAAAATATTTGGGAGTGTAATTTCTTAAATTCATTTTCTTTACTAAAGGGAAAGTATGTAAAAGGGGTTGATGTTCTTAACGAAGCATTAAGTAAACTCAGTGACATTCTTTGTTTTATTTAATTTATTATACTTTAAGTATATATACAAACTGCTTTAAGTCACAGAGATGCAAGTGGTGGTGTTGCAGGAACGCACCCACACATTTTTTACAAATCCATTTTTTCTTATGGCTAGAAGAGAGAGTCACACATCGTGGAGATTCCATTTTTTTTTCCTCTTGACTAGCATAGGAGGGTCACACATCGTGGAGATTCCATTTTTTTTCTTATGACTAGCGTAAGAGGGTCACACATCGTGGAGATTCCATTTTTTTTCTCGTGGACTAGCATAGGAGGGTCACACATCGTGGTAATTCCATTTTTTTCGTCATGACTAGCAAAGTAGGGTCACACATCGTAGAGATTCCGTTTTTTTCGTCATGACTAGCAAAGGAGGGTCAAACATCGTGGAGATTTAATTTTTTTTCCTTATGACTAGCATAGGAGGGTCACACGTCGTGGATATTCCATTTTTTTCCTTATGACTAGCATAGGCTGGTCACACATCGTGGAGATTCCATTTTTTTATGACTAGCATAGGAGGGTCACACATCGTGGAGATTCCATTTTTTTATGACTAGCATAGGAGGGTCACAAATCATGGAGATTCCATTTTTTCCCTTATGACTAGCATAGAGGGTCATCCATTGTTTTGATTCCATTTATTCATGACTAGCATAGAAGGTCATCCATTGTTGTGATTCCATTTATTCATGACTAGCATAGAGGGTCATCCATTGTTATGATTCCTTTTATTTATGTTAGCATAGAGGACCATCCATTGTTGTGATTCCATATATTTATGACTAGCATAGAAGGTCATTCATTGTTGTGATTCCATTTATATATGACTAGCATAGAGGGTCATCGATTGTTGTGATTCCATTTATTTATGACTAGCATAGAGGGTCATCCATTGTTGTGATTCCATTTATTTATGACTAACATAGAGGGTCATTCATGTTGTGATTCCATTTATTTATGACTAGCATAGAGGGTCATCCATTGTTGTGATTCTATCTATTTATGACTAGCATAGAGGGTCATTCATTGTTGTGATTCCATTTATTTTATGACTAACATAGAGGGTCATCCATTGTTGTGATTCAATTTATTTATGACTAGCATAGAGGGTCATTCATTGTTGTGATTCCATTTATTTATTAACTAGCATAGAGGGTCATCCATTGTTGTGATCCCATTTATTTATGACTAGCATAGAGGGTCATTCATTGTTCTGATTCCATTTATTTATGACTAGCATAGAGGGTCGTCATTGTTGTGATTCCATTTATTTATGATTATCATAGAGGGTCATTCATTGTTGTGATTCCATTTATTTATGACTAGCATAGAGGGTCATTCATTATTGTGATTCCATTTATTTATGACTAGCAAAGAGGGTCATCCATTGTTGTGATTCCATTTATTTATGACTAGCATAGAGGGTCATTCATTGTTGTGATTCCATTTATTTATGACTAGCGTAGAGGGTCATTCATTGTTGTGATTCTATTTTCTTCAAGACTAGCATAGAGATTCACCCATTGTTGTGATTCCATTTCTATTTATGACTAGCATAGGGATTCATCCATAGTTGTGATTCCCTTTTTGTTTTGTGTAGCATAGAGATTCACCCATTGTTGTGATTCCATTTCTTTTTATGACTAGCATAGAGATTCACCCATTGTTGTGATTCCATTTTTATGACTAGCATAGAGATTCACCCATTGTTTGTGACTCCAATTTTTTAAGACTAGCATAGAGATGCACCCATTGCTGTAATTCCATTCCTTTTATGACTACCATAAAGGTTCACCCATAGTTGTTATTACATTTTATTTCGTCTAGCATAGTGTCACCCATAGTTGTGATCTCATTTTTTTCCTGACTAACCTAGAGGGTCATATACTGTACAGTTGTGATTCCAGTTTATTTTGTCTAGCATAGAGGGTCACCTATAGTTGTGATTCCATTTTTATTGTGTAGCACAGTTGTGAAGTATATCGTTACTTGTTTGGATGCATTACAACCGGACAGCCTAAGCTCACCCATTGTCGTGACCCTGGTTTTCGAGTTAGGCTCCTGTTCAATTACTTGCAAGGCTTGCTACTCGGTGATAGTTCTTTGTTGAGATACATTTTTACAGCCATTGTGCATTTTGCCCGGCTCCTCTCCATCCTTCCTTCCATGAGACTCTTGCGTAAGGCTAGAGCGTCTTTCCCCTCTGTGTAATTTCTTGCACGGCCAACATCGTACCTTGTGCTGTTGAGTTTGTTCTTGTCGCTGTCTCCACAAGAAATTAGCAAAGTGACTGCTGCTGAAATCAGTGAGTTTGTGGATTCAGCAGAACGACAAGGCTATGAGGGAGAAGCATTGCGAAGGTATGTGCGGGAGCTCATGAATGGAGACAAAGCCTGGAGAAGAACAGAGCATGAAAGGATGCGGTATGAAAGAGAGAGAGCGCATGAATTAAGAATGCAGGATATGGATGCCCGATTGGCACAGCTCACTCACTTGCCCCCTCAACACAACGTTGCCAAAGTCCGACAAGACAATTGCAGGAAGGTCCAGATCATGGAAGGAGTTACCAAAAAACTTCCTACAGTGAAGTCCCAGGTGACCACGTCCCAGCTCAGCAAGAAGTGCGGACTAAGGGCAGTGAGCAACATTGGATATGAGGGCTACGACCTTCGTTTGGGTCAAGAGCCCATGAAGGTGGTACAGCAAGTGCCCCTCAAGCGCATGAAGGCTGCCAAGCCGGAGCCCAAAAGCAGTGAGGATGCTTCCTGCAAGGGAAGATGAATGGCTCGGTGACATTGACCTTGGTGAGGTAGCTTGGCTAAGTGAGGAGGCCCAAGAGTTTTCCTCCTCCAGCAGTGAGTCTGAGCTTCATACGCCAGAAGTTAATTCTGGTGAAGGTGTGCCACTTTCCACAACAGGGGATAGAGCTACTCCAAGCGTCATGCCAGAGGCCTCAGAGGAGGGCCAGGGGTCTCCCTTTTCCCACCATGAGTCTGAGGCGAGTACCTGCAAATCCAATCCGGATGAAACTGCGCCACTTAACACCACTGGAAATAGGGCTACCTCAATCACAAGGCCAGAGGGCTCAGAGAAGGCAAGTGGCAAACCACCCATCAGCGCCGAGACCCCGAGAAGCCAGATAGAGCTCATCATGTTCCCACTGCTAGATGAGACACTGGTAAACAACAGGGCACCCGCCTACTCGAACGAGGTGGAAATAAATAACCCCTCTTAGGCTGAGTTCCTGCTAAAGGATGAGGTGCCCCTTAAGATCACCCGAGGCTCTCAGAATCCTCTTAAGGTCTCGTGCCGACAAGTAGTTGTGCCCCGCAATCTCTGCTTGTCGGTGCTATGCATGGTCCATGAGGGACTGGGAGGACACTTTGGTGTAATGTGTACTACCCAGCTTATCCACTTACACAGGGTTATCAAGGCTTACGTTGTCTCCTGCCACCCTTGCCATGCCACCAGTAACTCTAAGAAAATAGTGCCGAGGGCCTTGCTCCAACTTATCCCATCCATAAGTGTTACAGAGATGACACAATTCTTTTATTGGTTTGGCTTTCTAGCCACATTTCAGAGGGACGAAGGTTTCCGCTTAATTTAAATGGCAGCATAAATTTCTTCCAGACATGGGAAAAACTCCAAACTCAAGAGAAAGAGCTCTCAGGCATGGGCTCATCTCTTGAGCATCTTGGTTCCTATCGCGCTGACCATGTGTTCCTACAGACATTCCTAACGGACCATAACCATCTAACCTACTTGACTGAGCTACGTAATGGGAATAAAGGGCTCATGAGGTGGGGCATAGACCTCCAGAACTACAACTGGAAGGTCAAGCGCCTAAAGAACTCGAATGAGAGAGATGTGTTCTCCCAGCATTAGTGCCCTATGCACAGTGCCATGTCCATAGCGTAGCAGTAGTCAGTAGGTAAATCTAGTTTGTATGAAAAAATATTAATTGGCCTTGGTATCTCCCCAGGTGATAAACTTGAGGAGCCATCTTGGCATTATTATTTACATTTGATTTATTTTTATTGATTTACTTTATCTTTTGCATATATGTCAATTGTCTTTAATTTTATTCCTACCACTGCACTAGGTTACTTAACTTTAAGCATTTTTGCATTTTAATTTTCAATTTTGCAGTTTTAACCCTGGATAGGTACGCTCCTCGGACACCCCTTTAAGGGTATACTCGGACGCGAGCGACCCCGACGCCAAAAAAAATTCTTGAAAAATCAGTTATAGCAGTAACCTCTTTTTTTCTTTTGCCAACAAAAACTTCAAAAAATGCTTAAAACAACTGTAAAGATAAATACTACTCATCTACAGAAAAACTATTTATTATAAATATTTTAAAAAATTAAGTAAAAAAAAAAGACCTTACATAAAAGTTCATAAAAAAAGTTTATACATATATACACAAATCCTTCTAGGAATTGATTCTTGAATGTTTAGGACACATCTTGATGTATTTTGGATGAAGTCAGACCCATGGAGGTGAAGATCTGAAATGAGAAAAAAAGGGTAACTTTTTTTGGCCCAAAAAATTTGTCACAATTTCATGAATTTTTTTGGGTACACAAATGAAATAGGAAGTGGCTAATTTTTTTAGGGAATAAACATATGTTTTCCTAAAATAGAAATATGTAAAAAAATCTTCATTATTTTGTAAATTACATTTATATCAGGGGCCATATCTAAAGGTAATTTTTTGAGTACATAGAAATTTCGTAAAAAAATACATATATTTAATATATAATATGATATTTATGCAGGTAAAAATATACCAAAATATCACAAATTCTATAGGGAACAAGATTATATATAGATAGGGCAACTTACGCTTCGGATATGTCCACAAAATGGCCGCCAACCACACTGACTCAGACTCCCTAATCTGCCACTTGAAATGTAGGAAGGGTATGTCAATTTCAAGGTGTTATTTACTAATCTAATTATTCTTGGATATGCATTAAAATTGTATGGTGGGTTGCTGGATAATTGTCGATTATTTTACGACTATAAAATTGAAATTCTGACCCAAAAAAAATTTTTTGAAGGGAAATAAAATCGAAAAAAAAATGTAAAACAATATAATATTTTAGCTAAAAAAATTTGATGATATTCAATCAAAAAAGAAGTAAACAAAATTTTCCGACAAATAAACATCTAGAGGAATCATTACTCTGTGATAGTTCCTTAGTACGTAGTAATTTTGAAAGAAATGGGAAAAAACGAAAAAGTGGTAATCGCAGGAAAATCGAACACATACCTATATATACGCCATATCTGGCTTAAAATAAAGATAGGCATGGGTAGCCAGATCATCTAGAAACACTTTCCAACACTATAAAAATACAAGTTTTGCGACACTACTTGCCAATTCCTTACGGTAACATGACTAAGCAAAAAAATGCAAAACAAATAAAAAGGGGCACTCGCGGAAAAATGGCCAACATTCTAATATACGGCATTTCAGAAAAAAAAAATTTCAGCCACGTACTAGGCAAACCATCAAGGCACATTTTCCGACAAATAAACATCTAAATGAATCATTACTCTCTGATAGTTCCTTAGTACGTAGTAATTTTGAAAGAAATGGGAAAAAACGAAAAAATGGCAATCACAGGAAAATCGAACACATACCTATATATACGCCATATCTGGCTCAAAAAAAAGATAGGCATGGGAAGCCAGATCATCTAGAAGCACTTTCCAACACTATAAAATTATAAGTTTTGCGACACTACTTGCCAATTCCTTACGGTAACATGACTAAGCAAAAAAATGCAAAACAAATAAAAAGGGGCACTCGCGGAAAAATGGCCATTCCAATATACGGCATTTCAGAAAAAAAAAATTCAGCCACGTGCTAGGCAAACCATCAAGGCACATTTTCTGACAAATAAACATATAAATGAATCATTACTCTGTGATAGTTCCTTAGTACGTAGTAATTTTGAAAGAAATGGGAAAAAACGAAAAAATGGCAATCACAGGAAAATCGAACACATACCTATATATACGCCATATCTGGCTAAGAAAAAAGATAGGCATGGGTAGCCAGATCATCTAGAAACACTTTCCAACACTATAAAAATATAAGTTTTGCGACACTTCTTGCCAATTCCTTACGGTAACATGACTAAGTAAAAAAATGAAAAACAAATAAAAAGGGGCACTCGCGGAAAAATAGCCAACATTTTATTATACGCATTTCAGAAAAAAAAATTTCAGCCACATGCTAGGCAAACCATCAAGGCACATTTTCCGACAAATAAACATCTAAATGAATCATTATTTTGTGATAGTTCCTTAATACGTAGTAATTTTGAAAGAAATGGGAAACAAACGAAAATATGGCAATCACAGGAAAATCGAACACATACCTATATATACGCTATATCTGGCTAAAAAAAAATAGGCATGGGTAGCCAGATCATCTAGAAACACTTTCCAACACTATAAAAATATAAGTTTTGCGACAATACTTGCCAATTCCTTACGGTACCATGACTAAGCAAAAAAATGCAAAACAAATAAAAAGGGGCACTCGCGGAAAAATGCCCAACATTCTAATATACGGCATCTCAGATAAAAAAAAAGACATGCACGTGTTAGCTCAACCATCAAGGCACACTTTCTAACACATAAACATGAAAAAAAAATCAATAATATAC
>NC_090750.1:12509610-12547110 GCF_036898095.1 Palaemon carinicauda
TGTCCTATGTATCCAAACTGATATTTGAAGGAAAATACAAAAAGACCTATACAACATTCCTTTTTTTTAATCCTTACGAAAAAATTTTTTCATTTTTTTTTTTACGGAACAAAAAAATCATATACAAGTAAGTATATTGAGAAATGTCATGACACGTATGTAAAGTTTTTAAGTTCATCTACAATTCAGTGTTTCCCAACGTGGGCCATATGGCCCCCTTTGGGCAATGAGATTTTTTTTCAGGGGCCACAAGACAAAAGTTCAAAAAATGGGGGCCCTGGAAGGGGGGGGGGGGGGGGGGCGCACAGAAAATTTAGGACCCACAAAATATGAAAATGTGTAATATTTCTGAATAAATCATTATTATGCTTCGAGTATTGTGTTTATCATGCTTGAGTTTAGTTTAAACATCATTCGATTCAATATACCAGGTAAATTTTTGCAGACAGTGAAACATATATTTATGCTTACATACACAGTCTCTTCTTGTACACTCAGTACACACACATACTCGTACACAGATTTTTATAATATTTTATTAGAAAAGGTTTGATGGATAAATATATCAAGCCGAGGGGGTTAATGAAAAGTTGAGAATGGTTAAATTAGGCTTTTATTCTTGCAATTACCCAACATATCTTTTTATTTATGGGAAAATTAATGTGGAAATGTCATGAATTTTATTTATTTAATTCACTTTATTTGTTATTGGGGAATGGGGAGAGTTTCTTTTATGGCTAATAACTTTTGTTTTTTTTATTTTCTAGTTTAAGTATGTGGAGGGCAATGATTTCTCTGACAATAATATCGGTACTGAGTTTTAATGAGTTTTGTTTGTTTTTTTTATTTCAGATAAGCATAACCAGTCCAGCTAAAATAAATGCAGACAGTATTTTGTCGAACATCCCTGCTTATGGATTCACTGAAGCCCCACAAAATAATACAGTACCTATGTGCCTGCTATGTATGACCTCACTCTCAAATGAAAGGATGCGTCCCAGCAAACTGAAAAAGCATCTGGAGACTGCACAAAAAGACAAGAAAGACAAACCGCTAGATTCCTTTAAGATATTACGTGATGAGTTCTAAGGAAAGGATGCCAGTGAATCATTTGTTTACCCAAAAAGTGGCAAAAGTAGATAGAGGGATGTTGGCTTCTTACATGATAGTAAATTTGATTGCAAAAGCATGTAAGCCTCATACTATCGGTGAATCTCTGATCATGCCAGCAGGGGCTGTAATGCTTTCAACAGTCATGAATCAGAGTCCACAAGAGGTAAATAGTGTTATTCCTGTGGGCAACTCCTCAGTATCACGCCATATTGATGAGATGGCAGCTGATGTTGAAGGGCAATTAGTCTGAAAACTGCAGGTGAATGAATTCACGCTTCAACTCGATTAATCAACTTTACCTGACAATTTTGCTCTTCTGGTGGCATTTGTGAGGTTTCTTGAGGTTCAGGAATTATGTCAAGAAATGGTTTTCGCATTGAAATTAACGACAGACACTAAAGGTGAATCCATCTTAAAAAATCCTGAGGTTTATTTTGAGGAGAACAACATTCCACTCAATGACATTGGGGCTTTTGCAACAGATGGTGCTGCTGCTATGATTGGAAGGTATCGGGGATTCAGTGCTTACTTAAAAAAAGAAGTTCCTAATGTCCTTTGTGTGCACTGTGTTGTTCACCGTTAGCACTTGGTTGCCAAAAACCTAGCAGGACGTCTGCATGAAGCACTTGGGCATGTTATCAAGGCTGTCAACTTGATGAAAAATAATGCAAAGAAAGATTGCCTATTCCAGCAATTGTGTGAAAAGAACAATGAAGAATTTGAACAACTTGTGTTGCACACTGAAGTCAGGTGGCTTTCAAAAGGTAATTGCCTGAACCGTTTGATTGCACTTTGGGACAGTGTTATCTCTTTCTTTAGTGGGACAGAACTTGGACAGAAACTTGTTGATGCTAAAGAGCGATATCTTATACCTCTCTGAGATATTTGAGAATCTAAATGTTCAGAACAAAGTGCTTCAAGGAAATAACTCTACCCTGTTTTCCTACAAGGAGGCAATTACTGCATCTAAAGGAAAACTCAAGTTGTTCTGGTTGAACCTTGGAAGACGAGAATTTGCACAGTTTCCTTCCTTAGCAGTTATATCCACCGATCTGCTGATGATGACCTAGCAGTGTATGTTGACCATCTGAAGCAGTTGCATATTGATATGGAACTCGCTTCTCTAACCTACTCCAAATGAATGTGCCACACTGGTTTATGGATCCCTTCATTGCTGATGTATCTGAAGTTGATGTCACCCTACAAGAAGGTCTCATTGAACTTCAGAATACACAACAGGCTTAAGCAAGGCTCAAGCATGGAGGACACCAGAAGCTGTGGAGGAATCATTTTGTGTATAAGGAGTACCCAATACTCTAGAAAGATGTGAAGTTGCTCTTACTTGCTTTTCCCACATCTTACTTGGCCTTGACATAGAAATAAAAGGCGATTTACGTCTCTCTCTGACAGCTTTCAAGCCAAACATCGACAAGTTGGCAACCTTGCAATCAGTCATAGGGATCCACTGGAAGCTTTCAAAATAAAGCCAATTGTACCTACTTGTATTCCTTGGTTTGTATTTATTTTTGTAGATAGATAAGTATTCAAATAAAATATTTTCCATTTAAAAGTGTTATTTTATTTATACCTGAAATTAGTGTTTTGATTATAGGTACTATTCAAACTAGAACCATTAATATACCTACGTCCCTAGGCGTATTAAGGTGATGGACGGATGGCGGATGCAAGTGGGGGTGGGGAGGTTAGAACTCATAGTTAGCATGGAAGGACCACAAGAACTTGCACTGGATTGAAGGGGGCTACCACCAGAAAAAGGTTGTGGAACACTGATCTACATAATTGGTGAAAGAAACTCTAAGGAAATGAATCCTCTCCCTTTAGGGGAAGGTACTCCTCTTCAGTTACTGCACATGGAATTCGAATTCTGATATACATTATTTTTGTGGCCCGTGCCATCAAGCATTTCATGTAATATGGCCCTTGGCATGGAAAAGGTTGGACCTCACGGATTTATATAAAAGACCTCATTACAAATATAATCTATAATGAAAAAATATAAAACTATACAAGACACCTCTTTACTGATATACCTTAGTTACCCAAGGGGAGCGATGACGACCCAACCAGAGTAGAGGTTGATGGGTCATTCTTTGCCTTGCAGGAAGCTGCTTCTTGAAGGGGAGTCCATTTCACGTCTCTTGCTTGTCCTTGAGATGTAGATGGGGCAAAAGTGGCTGCAATAGCTAGTAGAGAACATTGAAAATAGTTGATCATCCTCAAGAAAACTTGCAGTGCTTTGATGATCGGGGGCGTATGGAAGCTCTGAACGGCTCCTATCTTCTCAAGGAGCATGTGGACTCCATCAGGAGTGATGCTGTGCCAAAAACACAATGCTTCATTGACACCAAAGTTACACCTGTCGTACCAGCTTGGTGTATGTGGTCGAGCATGATGCGATGGTGACAGAGGTGTTTTTCTTTTGAGGAAGGGAAGAACGCAAGTATGTCAGCCATGAAAAATACATAGAAGGGGAAGTTGGCTAAGATGCCATCCAAGAGGCGTTGAAAAGTTGCCCCCAGCCTTTTGAAGGCCAAATCAGAAGTAACTAAAGGTATATGTACCAAAAGGGAGGGTGATGCAGGACTTGGGGATGTCTTTTTGGTTCATGTGTACTTGATAATACCCTTTTAAGAGGTCAAGCGTGGAGAAAAACTTTGCTTTGTGCAAGTAATAAGTCACATAGTTGATGTCTTGGAAGAGGTAGTGATCCAGTTCTGGCGAACACTTGGGCCTCTGTCATCTTGATGAGATAACAAGTACTATGTTTGGCGAAACATTGAGTGTTTGGCAAAGTTCTGGACAGAAGACATCCAGGTATGACCTGAAAAGCTGAGCGTACGCATCTGTGGCAGTGCTGATGGGGACAACGAGGCTGGATGGGTCTGGTTTTAGAGATGTCGACGAGTAAGACTGCGCTGACTACCTGTCAGTGAGGAGCATCAACCAGGAGAAGGTAATGTAGGAGGATATTTGCGTCATGGATTGCCTTTTAATACTGGTAAAGAGAAACTTCCAATGATATATGGCACTTCAAAATGACAATGTTAGTTTGGTGTAAACGTAATTGGGTATCACAGATCTATTGGTAGCTACCAGGCTGATGTCAGCAGATTTTGACAGTATATGTATTGTCATGGAGATTGGAATTGGCAGATAGTGGCCAGCCCCCTAGTCTACCAAAATCTCACTCCCGTACATGCGTCAGGTGAATAGAAAAGATTGTTGATAGGGAAGGCTACTGTCAAAAGGTCTTGAAGGTATTAAGTGGTTATTCATGAGTTCATTGACTTTCTTCATGAGGTCCTTCATGGCAAAATATCGACATCAGGTGTGGCAGCGCATACAGGTTCTGGCAAGTATCCTACCCAGAAGGGTACAGAGTAGGTTCACCTACAAAGAAAATCGTCTGCAGCATGTTGCATGTGAGAGATACTGGTCATATCCCTGAGGGTGAGTGAAGCGTCTGGTCTACTTATGGTTTTTGAGACACCTGAAAAAGCTTGGCTATACAGGACGGCTGGCAATGGTGAGTACTGGTCCAGGAGTTATCTTACGAGGACATAGCAAGCTCTTAGGGTGTCGCCTTGCTAGCAAAGTCAATCAGAGATTTCCAGGAAAGTGTCCTCAGGGATGGCTGCGAGAAAATAGTCTGCTTTGGTGCTTGACTAAGTCACTCCCTTGATGCAAAGCTTTACCTCCAGCAGGCTGAAACCAGGCAAATGCTTCTCCGCTGGACAAGGCTGGCAGTTTCATTGAGGCAAAGTGTGTCACGGAGGCAAATTCGGTAGGTGGAATCCTTAAACAGAAGGGCACATGAGTCTGGGGGGAAGGCAGGAGGGAGCAAGTCCTCTGATAGTCCTCAATTTTGCAGGAAAATCGTTAGGTGATAACCTGGAGGCGTGAAGGGGCATTTGTGGTAGCTTGCTAGTATCATTGTGAGAGATAACGTGCTTTACCAAGTGCAGATCTGTTGGCATGTGTTGCATAGCTTTTAAGTCTGGTGGCATGGAGTAGATTTCCCTACAACGTGACATAGACGCTGGAGATTGTCAGAGGAGGTTGCCGACAAAAAAAATTGGCAGCGACGACGAATTGGTCACCATGTACCCTTTCAGCTGCCTAAACATTCATGGCATCTTTAAGATAGGTCCTTAGTCCCAGGAGCACCAATGGAAGCTCGGCAAACCAATTGGAGTCCTTTGCATAGGGACATCAAAGCTATTTTGATGGTGTGATGAAAACAATCAACCATTCTGTTTGGAACAGTGATGTAAGCGGTTTCTGATGAAGAGTGATTCCCAGGAGAATTGCCAATAAGTCCATAATGAGGTGTAAAAGTGGTACCCCCGATCATAAGTATTATACTTAGTGATACCAAATCTCGCTATCCATCCAAAGAGTAAGGCAGAGGTACATGAGGTGATTGTTGCAGTTTCCATGTGAATGGCTTTTGGCCAAGAAATGGACGGTAAACAGGTAACTATGTGCTTTTGATGTGAATAGGAGGACGTACCAAAATTGACAGGAATGTGGACAAAGCGACGTTGAGGTACAGGAAAGGAACCCATTCCTGAGTCCGTGTGTTGATGAACTTTGAGTATGGCATCTAATATGGTCAGGGATACAATCCTTAGCATCTTTAGTAATGCGATGGCCAAATGGACTTCGTCTTCAGTATTTGTCCAGTAGAACGCCACAGGGTATGTGAAAGGCAATGAAGGACATCAAACACCTTCCAGCACATGGGAGCAGCTATCTATTGTTTGAATATGCCAATACTGACATAACATAGGTGGGTTGTGTTAGAATCATAGAGAGGGAAATCCTCCCAATGGAGGAATGGGCAAGATACCCTTTATGCTTGATAGTCTTGATCTTTTTGTTGGATTTATGCTAAGGTATTGTAATCCAATCCAAGGGAATGGTGGCCAATATATTTCTTAACAGGACTTGGCAACTTGATTCATTTTCCCAAAGATGTGTTGAAGGGTAAAATTGTATTCAGTCATGGGAGTTAAATGTGAGCGTCGAAAGGTGGACCAAGCATCGAACTGTTGAGTGATTGCGTTTACCAGAGGCATGTGGTCCGTGTGGATGACAAAAAGGAGTACCTTTCAAGCAGTAACAAAAATGACAACACCCTAGTGCAATGACAGCAATTTGCAGTGGAAGGCAAAGCAGCCAGATTCTGCCTTTGACAGTTTTCTGCTGAAAAGGACAATGGGTGAGGCAAGTCGTTGATCTCCTGCTTGAGTAATGCCCCAATAGCGATGACACTGACATCAGTGGAGAAAGAAAGAGAGTGCAAGTGGCCATGGAAAGGTGAAAGCATCAGCGCTTGATAGGGCCTTTTTTGCATTGCAGAAGGCCACTTTCTGAAGGGTATCTAACTTCGAGGGTAAGGGGATGTTCTGAGGGATTGCTAACTTCTTAGGGAGGGGGTGGACTACTTGAGGAGTTATGTGGTTCCCTAGGAACGAACTTCATTGGAGCCGAAGGTACACTTCTCGTAACATGACTACAAGGTTATTATGCTGTAGGTGGTCGAGCAGGAAGCGTATGTGATAGAGGTGTTTCTCTTTGAGTAAGATAACGCATATATGTTGTCCTCGTGACTTACACAGATGACATCTATTAGACGCTGACCAGTAGCCCTAGCCTTACGAAGAAAAAAACAGAAGAAATCCAAGGTGTATATACTTAAGGGGGAGGTGATGCTGTCTTGGGGATGTATCTGGTTTCAGGGGGACCTGACAATAACCAGTTAGGAGGTCGAGCGTGGAGAAGATATTAGCCTTGTATAAGTAGGAGGTCTCGTAGGTTATGTTTGGTAGGGAGTAGTGGTCTGGTTCTGTCTGTATGTACAGGCCCTGTAATCCCCATAGGATGTAGAGAGCCATCTTTCTTCAGAATGATGTATATGGTTACTACCATGTTCCTGAGGCTTTTTGGAAAAGGCCCAATTATTCCATTTATGTGAATGTTTGATTAGCGGCTGCTAAACGATCTGGTGACAGACGCTAGAAAATGGTGAATACTGGGTGATCCTCATCTTGCTAGGGTAAAAAAATAGTGTTTGACAGATCTGAACATAAAACTTCCTGGTACGACATGAGGAGGTAGGCGTAGGCAAATTGTGGGTGTGCTGATGTGGAGACCGATATCGAAGGGGTCTGGTTGGAGTGGTGTTGACTAGTAAGATTAAGTGTTGACAAGCCATTGGTGAGCATCATCAACCGTGATGTTGAATTCTGAGAGGAAATCTGCACCAAGTATTGGTAATGTGATATCAGCCACGAGAAAATTGAGAGATATTTGGTACTCCAAACAATAATTTGTGTTTCTCATAAAATTTGGTGGTTATCACAGAGCTCTTGGTAGACTCCAGGGGATGTAGCCAGATATAGACAGACAACGTTAAATCCGGGAGAGTGGTCTATCAGAAGGGAACGGCAAGCACCTGTGTCTACCAAAAATCAACCGACCATACTTGTATTATGTAAAAAGGAAATATTAGTGACAGGGATGGCATACTTACACGTTTTTTGACTACTGACAACTATCCGTTCACCTCTTTTGCAGCAAACCCAAATCTGGGTGGTAGTAGCATAACCGCTGCCGATGGGTGTCAGTAAGAGATGTAGAGGTCGTTGATTTGGGCTAAGTGAGTGTTGTGTGCTGACCAACTGTGTGTCCGTTTTGGCACGTAAGGGAGTGGCCATCTGTGTTGTACCGTATACATGTTAGCTTGTTAGCTTTGGTTGATGTTGAATGGTTGTTCTCTTCGTCAGAAGTGATGTTGATAGAGGTCTGGAAGTTGAGAAATGGCTGTACATAAGGGTGTTGACTTTGGTCATGATGTCCATCATATGCAAAATATCAACATCAGGTAGAACAGCGCTTACTGGTTTGGGTAAGCTTTGTACCAAAAGTCATGAAGTAGGTTCACCTCAATATAAGAGCCATCTGTGGAAAGTTGCTGGGGAATGATGCTGGTCATTTCCCTGAAGGGGTGCCAAGCCTTTTTTTTATCCCAACAGTTGTTGAGAGAGCTGGAAAAGTTTAGCCTACTGCCCCAAGTGGTATGTTTTCACAAGTTTTACAATATTGAGGGTGTCCCTTTGCTCGCAAAGCCAATCAAAAATTTCTTTGGATGTACCCAATGGGATCGCCGCAAGAACATAATCAGATTTCGTGATTGACTGAGTTATGTTCTTCTTTCAAAACTAGACTTTGGTGCTCTGAAATCTGGCGAATGGCTATTTACTGTCAAAGGGTGGTAGTTCTATGAATGTGGTGTTGATAGCAGTGATAGTGTCAGAAGGGGGCCATCATAAAAAAGCAAGACACAGCAGTAAGTGGTAAAGGCGGGAGGGAGCTGGTAACTACAGTGTACACCAATGTCCGAGCAAGCCGTTAGGTGATAACTGAGAGGCAAGGTAAATGCAACTACCTTTATTTCAACAAACAGCAAGCCTAAATACAAGTATCAAGGCAAGAGGCTCCCGAAAATTAAAACACAACAATTCCTGATAACACAGGCACTATTATGTTTTGTTTCCAGGTAGTAGGTTGGCCAGGGCACCAACCACTCATTGAAATACTACCAACAGAGAGTTATGGAATCCTTTGAATGGCCAGACAGTTATGCATTTAATCTTTCTCTCTGGTTACAGTTCACCTTTTCTTTGCTTACACATACACTGAATAGTCTAGCATATTCCTTACACATTCTGGTCTTTCCTCATACACCTGAAAAAGCTGAGACTACAAAATAATTATTGTACTGCAATTGTTCAGGGGCTACTTTCCTCCAGGTAAGGGTAAGAGAGACTCTTTAGCTATGGTAAGTAGCTCTTCTAGGAGAAGGACACTCCAAAATAAAACAATTACTCTTTAGTATTTGGTAGTGCTATAGCCTCTGTACCATGGTTTTTCGCTGTTTTGGGGTTAGTATTTTCTTGCTTGAGGGTATGCTCGGGCACACTATTCTTTTTTTTTTCCTCCCTCTTGTTTTTTTTCTTATTGTGTGTTGGTCAGGCTTAATAGAATGGCCATGGATTCGTTGTAGTTTATCAAGTGGTTGTCTTTCCCTTATCTGTTTCTTTTTCTTTCCAAAACCAACCTTACTGTTCACTTCAACTAAAGCTGTTATCCTGGAGTGGTATTTAGCCTTGCATGGTGTATTGGCTATTACATGTTGACTAGTTTTTCCGACTTTTTTTCTATAGTGTATGGCTTTCATCCACTATTTCATCTATATTTTTGTACATATAGTTTTTCATATCAATCTTGTTAATTTAGTTTTAAAGTGTGATGTATCACTTTCATTAACATTGATTTGGTTCTGCCTGGAGACATTGAGTAAATTCAAGACCATTATATCGTAGATCTCGTCCATTTTGTCTACTTCATTGTAATATTCATGGTGTTCGTGCAAATATTCAAGAACTTACAGTTAAGTCCAGATAGTATGATATTCTTTTGCGCTCAGAAACTTTGGTTTCTAATATCTGCCAGTGCCAGCGGGGACTGCAAAATAATGATGTCATTGGTTTATCATTCAGAAAACCCTAGGGCATTTAAGGCATATAGAGTCAATAAGGACATTTCCAGTAGTCTTTTTCAGCATATGAATGATTGTAACCACACTATCAACCGGAAAGCTGCTAAAAATAACTTATATTTTGCAAATATTTTGTTAAATGAAATGTTATTGAAACAGGGTTAATTGAGAAAATATTTGAAGATCTCCTTAACACCAATTCAGGTATGTACAAACTGGTTGAAGTACTAGTAAACAATATTTCTAAACAAGTAGATTCTAAGTAATTTGTAATTTGTTCAGTTTTTTCTGTCACCTCATCACAGGTTTCTCTGTATTCTTTTTGTATTCTTAAATCATAATATCGTGAAGAGGTGTAATAATAACACAAAACGCTAGTCAACTATTCGTTCCCACCCCTCTCTCTCTCTCTCTCTCTCTCTCTCTCTCTCTCTCTCTAGATGATATATTCTCATAATGAAAAACAAAACCTAATTGTCTTCTATATTCCCCTTTTTATCACGTTGAACTATTATCATAATTTCATAATCAGCACACACACACACACACACACACACACACATATATATATATATATATATATGTGTGTGTGTGTGTGCGTGTATATATATATAATATATATATAATAAATATATATATATAATAAATATATATATATATATACAAATATATATATATATATATATACATATATATATATATATATGAGTGTATATATATATATATATATATGAGTGTGTATATATATATATATATATAGCCCCTTCTAATGAAAGGCCCGGTCGAAACCAACCATGCCACGAGAGACCATAAAAGAAATTGGAACCTGACACTATCTAGCTGTCCGAGGATTTACCTGGCGAGACATCAGTCTCTTACCAGCGAGTTTTACCCAATTTCCCGGTCCACCACGTGACACAATTGGTAGTAATTCATTCAAATTACCCCTAATGAGTCAATATGGATAAATATCAACACAACATCGTGTTCAAATAGAAATAAATTTCTACCTCATACTTGGGATCGAACGCTAGCCCCTTCTAATGAAAGGCCAGGTCGAAACCAACCATGCACGAGAGACCATAAAAGAAATTGGAACCTGACACTATCTAGCTGTCCGAGGATTTACCTGGCGAGACATCAGTCTCTTACCAGCGAGTTTTACCCAATTTCCCGGTCCACCACGTGACACAATTGGTAGTAATTCATTCAAATTACCCCTAATGAGTTAATATGGATAAATATCAACACAACATCGTGTTCAAATAGAAATAAATTTTTACCTCAAACTTGGGATCGAACGCTAGCCCCTTCTAATGAAAGGCCAGGTCGAAACCAACCATGCCACGAGAGACCATAAAAGAAATTGGAACCTGACACTATCTAGCTGTCCGAGGATTTACCTGGCGAGACATCAGTCTCTTACCAGCGAGTTTTACCCAATTTCCCGGTCCACCACGTGACACAATTGGTAGTAATTCATTCAAATTACCCCTAATGAGTCAATATGGATAAATATCAACACAACATCGTGTTCAAATAGAAATAAATTTCTACCTCATACTTGGGATCGAACGCTAGCCCCTTCTAATAAAAGGCCAGGTCGAAACCAACCATGCCACGAGAGACCATAAAAGAAATTGAAACCTGACACTATCTAGCTGTCCGAGGATTTACCTGGCGAGACATCAGTCTCTTACCAGCGAGTTTTACCCAATTTCCCGGTCCACCACGTCAGGTTCCAATTTCTTTTATGGTCTCTCGTGGCATGGTTGGTTTCGACCTAGCCTTTCATTAATGAGCAGACTCTGTCACATCTAGTATACGCTTGAACACCAATCAGAACGGCGCAAATATCTTTTCCCAGAAGGACCTCAATTCCTTGCAATCATATCAATCTAACTGAATTTTCTTTACCTCTTCTGAGAAATATCCTTGGTAGAATATGGGAATGGAGAGAGAGAAGAATGACCAGAATATCAGTGTCTTCAGAAACTATTACAACTTTATCATAAGGGGTGGCTGCATATATGGATCAGCATCCCAGTCTCTGATTCTTCATATGTTGATCACAACCCAACAATATCTGTGACACCATCTTATTTTTATAATCTCAAAAAACGTTCATCTCACTGAACATTATGCTATCGTGTAAGCCTCATTTCTTCCGTTCCAAGGTCTTAAAGGATTGCTGTTTGTATAAATAAAACACCACATCAATGAGATCACTACCTTGATCATCACTAATACTTTCTTTAGGATTGTATCAGACAGTTCTTCGAATTGCCGCGCTTTCAACTACTGTCGCTCTTAGTCCAGGTGGTAATTCAACAATTGCCAACTCTTTCTCGAGTACTTTTCTAAAAGTTGATTTCTCTCTATTTGTTTTTCCAGGGAACCATCTGCATTTCCAAGAGCCCTTGGTTATGGTCCTAAAGGATACCAAAGAACATATCTCATTTCCAATTTCCTGTTTTAGAGAATCAAGAGCATTTGTCTATACAGTCGATTGTCTGCCTTCAAAACTACTTTTCTATATTCACCAGTTTTGACAACAGTACCTTTAGTCAAAGAGCTAAATGTTTACATATTAAACTTCTTGATATGGTTATGGCACACATAACAAACCTCAAACTTTTCTATAAATGCCTTTAAAGCCTCTTTCCCTTTGAAAAAAAAACACTTAAAAGATCATTGCTTATTATTGGTGTTACTGCTGAATCCTTCAATATACTTACTAAATTAGAAGGTTGAGGTGAAAAGGGGTTCATTGACTGGTTTTTCCAGCATATCCTCAATGGTCTTCCCATCACTTTCATATCTTTTGATTTTGGATATCTGAAGTTCTGTATGACCAAACCCAGCTTTACTACATGGTGAGACAAAGCATATAAGCTGATTCATTTTTCCCCCTTTGTTCAGACGTCACATAAAACCGTGTAAGTACAATCTTTTGTAATCTGAATCCCTTGGTTCCTCTTGGTGTCTGTGTGTCCTTGTTTATCGTATCCTACAATGTCTGGTCTACTGATACTCTGCCAAATGGTCTTGGTGACCATATATGTAGGCAAAGTCCACCTTTGAAGAGATGTGAATGAACTTAGGTTGAGACATTTTTTTTTCTAAAGACTGCGAGGTAACGAGCATAGTTAGTTTTATCTAATGAAAAACACTAAGTTCAGTAATCATTTGCTGTATACCTTCTAAATGCAAATTCTAATTTCATTCTCGATCGGCTCCTATGAGTCCAAGTAGTATCTCATCTATGTCAACATATATATTCTAAAATGAAGCAATGTCACCCTTTTCACTCCTCACACTATTCAGGTAACTTTTCCTCAAATTCAACAATCTTTGACAAAAATCATTAGCGCTAGCCATTAGCCACAGATAGTTTTTCTGTTTCGCTATATCTATTTTATTTTCAAGTTGTAGGCTTACTACAATTAATGGTGAAGGACCAGCCGTTTTGGCAGAGATGTATATTTGAAGGAGTTGATTATGCACTTTTAATTTTATTTTTGCCTTTATGTGAACAGTCGACTTTCTCTCTGGTGCACATGTTCATGTTTAATTTTGAATAATAATTCCGTTAACACGATGGGATGTGCCTGCTCCACTAAGTGCATCATCCGGCTGATCAATATTATTAAATACTAGTAAAGTCGGAATGTAGGAAAGTATCCACGATGTAAGTGCTTGTTGGTTTTCATCTGTATTTTTACCTCTTCTCCAAGCATAGGCCATTGTCAATCTCAAGTAGTTTAGTGTATGAACATCCATGTCCAAGACTATTCAATATTTTAATGAGCTTGACATTGCCAGTTATAGTATTTAAGGCCTATGGTAAGAGAATATGCATACGAGTAAGAACCCATGCAATTTTAACTCCACTGATTATATCCTGACCAGCTGAGAATGACAGCTGGCTTGTTTTTTCAGAGCTGGTTGGTTGTTGTGCACCAAAGAGCACAGTAAAGAACTGGACAAGGCAATCCGGAAATTCTATGTATATTTCAGTCACATCTTGCAGATAAGGTGGCCAGGATTGTTTCTTCATGCTTTACCTGATCTTATATCTCAAGACTAAAGCCACCTGAACAATCAACTGCTCACATTCTTCATTCTTCGAGTATATGTCAAGTTTCTCTTTTGCACTTGAATATTCGGGTCAAATAGCATCTGCAGAAAGGTTATATGGCCTAAAATTAACTTTGTTACTACTTTCTGGGGAAAGATTTAAATTTTCTCCCAATTCTCTTTTAGTGTCTTTTTTTTTGGGGGGGGGGGATGGTTGTATGTCCTCAACTCTTTGTCATTCATTGCAGATACAGCCGTAACGTAAAAGCTTCCCTAATTTTATAGTTATCTTTTTTAAAATTTGGAATCATTTGTTGAGCTACCTCTTATTTTAGTGTACTTTTAGTAATATGATAGACTCCTCAGTAGCTACAATACCAGGTGAATTTATTGTCAGAAGCTTGTTATTACCTTTCTGGGTAGCAACATTTCTGAGTGTCACATCTGCACAAGGGTCTACTGTTTGAATTAAGATTCTCATGTTGACATACTTTTTGGACAGTTCTCGCTGCATTCAACGGAGATACATTTTCGTTCATACACTAAAGTTGTGTCTTTATCACTTTGGCATAGAGAATATGATTGTTCTAGGAATGTATTTTCATTTTTTCATAGCAAACATCTTTAATCTAGAAAGTTCGGTTTTGAGATTGAAACTTGATCAACAGTCACGGTGACAAAATACTTCTGGCAAACTATTGGAATCATCTTTCTAAAATTTCAAGATTTGATTGAACAATCTAATATTGGTTGCATCACAGAGTGTTGACCAGGCATTTACGTTTTTTAAATGAACCAGGAATGACATTGGATTCTCCTGGCCACAAATGATCCATGACGCTAGGGATGGTTTTAGGCAGTTGAAGCTGAAAATAAGTAGAAGCACTGTAACTATACCTAAAAATATTCATTTTATGTCAGAGATGTGAATATGATCAAAACGAAAAACTATCAGGGAAAAAAATATAATATACAAAAGAATTGTTTGTTTTTCTTATTCTGGATGTAGTATTGACATGTGGAATCAAAAAACAAAAATTGTGTAGGGAAATATTTAGAATTTGAAGAACATTTTTAACTTATTTTCAATTTAAGATAAGAAAGGAAAAAAATAGCAAATTTATGAACACACTTGCATAGGATAATTCCCATCACCCTTTTTAAAATATGACCACCAAAATGTTGTTATCAATTAACCCAAAAGTCCATCAACACTTTTAGAACGTCTTGAAAATCAAGCTAATAACCAATCATAATTTGATCTGTTCACTGCTTTGATACCGATACTCCATTTCAGGAGGTCTAACACATGGGCTATCGCGAACTGACGACCAGTCGGCACGTGGGATCATAAATAGGAGATATTGATGGAATAATTTGATCGATATACCTGAAGCTGAGGAAGACCTTTATATACCCGTGAATAAATTCATTGTGTTTTAAGTCGAAGCTATCATTAAAAAACTAAAGAGATAGAAACGCCTGACATACAATGGAATAACTACTGAGATGATATTGGCTGAAAATTAAGTGACTTCTTGAATACTTACAAGAGTATTTTGTTGGATGTGGCAAAAAAAAAAAAAAAAAAAATATGATGATTGGGAGCTGGAAGCGTTGTTGAAAAAAGGCGAAAAAAAATATGAATGATTGCAACAATTAGAGAGGCATCACACTAACTTCAGTTGTCATGGAAATATACATTATGCTTATTCTAAAGAGAGTAGAGAGAAAGATTGATGTAAAGCTGAGAGAAAAACCAGCAGGATTGCAAAAGGTAGAAGTTGTACTGACTGAATTTTCATTTCAAGACATGTGGTAAAACAATATGTAGAATATAGGAATTCACTTTTGATTGCATTTGTGGATTATGAAACAAAACTGTGATAGTGTTTACCGGCTAGTTTTATGAAGAGTCCAGCGTTATTATGATGTGCTCCTAGATATGTGAATTTTATTAATCCTGTTCATGAGCATAGATAGAGACGACTGGAATGTAACCGAGACCCTTTTGGTCAATAGGCGTACGAGGGGATTATATATATATATATATATATATAAATATACATACATAATATATATATATATATATATACATACATATATATATATATATGTATATATTTGTATATATATATATATATATATATATGTATATATACATATATATATTTACAAATATACATATATGTATATATATATATATATATATACTAATATATGTATGTGTGTGTATATATACAGTATATATATATACATATATATATATATATATATATATGTATATATATATATGTATATATATATATATATATATATATAAATATATATATATATATTTATATATATATATATGTATATATATATATATATATATATATAAATATATATATATATATATATGTGTGTGTGTGTGTGTGTGTGTGTGTGTGAATACGGAAATCATCGTTCACACGTTTGATGAAAAGTCTTTCAGGACACAGCGACAGGTGTCTGGCAAATAGTGTCTTTCAGGCACTTCAGCTGGGTACGGCCTAGGGGGTGTAATATGAGACACTTCCCGATATTGTGATTTCAGGAAAAGTTTAGTGTTTTCCCTGGATCTCGGAAAAATCCCAGGAAATCTCTGAATTTCATGAAAAAAAAAAATGTATTCATTGAATGAAATATTGTAAGACTCATTGCATGTGATTATTTGATTATTTTTAAAACATTGGCAAGGACATATCCACAATATATATATATATATATATATATATATATATGTATATATATATATATATATATATGTGTGTGTGTGTGTGTGTGTATATATAAATTTAAAAAAAAGCGTTCAGTGAAATTATTGAGAGAATATTAAGGCTGATCAAGCATATGATATTATGCATTTTCTCCGGAATTAACATAAGAAAGTGGTACATATTTCTACAAATTGTACGGAAATATAGGATCACAGGATTTTGTAATTCTTTAGAAACCTGGTGAAATAAAACTTAAGAGTTCCACAAGGATCCATAGTAATGATAAATATAATTCCTGCATTTAATAACTGACACTTACTGCATTACATAAATGAAAATGTAAACAAACAACCTTCAATTAAACTAAGTTTTTCTAGATACAAACAATCTTGCTCAATTGAACTCTTCTCTCACTCTCTCTCTCTCTCTCTCTCTCTCTCTCCTCTCTCTCTCTCTCTCTCTCTCTCTCTCAAAAGCATTTGGTAAACAAAAACTGTAGTTAGGAAATGAAAAAAGAAAAAGAAAATGTTCATCCAAAAAGACACTTCTGAAAGTTTCACTCTTTCCATTAAGTATATTTCTTTCAAATACTATCTCCTCCTTTTAAAGCACCTTCTATAACTACTGGGGTGTTTGTTAGGCACCTGGATTTACTATCTATTTCAGACCATTGTGGCATTGTTTATCAGGAATATTATCAAGGCTTTTAGTTGGCCAGTAATGACAGTCTAGCAAATTGGTTAAAACAAACCCAAGTAATTTATAGTATTATAAGAGTTACTCAAACTTTCATATTCTAGGAGTTTATTTCTATGATTTTACGCTGTACTGCCTTCATCAGGTACATCATTCCCTCATCAAAATGCTAACCCACATCCCCTTCCCACACCCACTACCAAATCTCTCTCCATCCCTCTCTGTCCATACCATCCGACCTTAGGCTCGCTTCACACGAGTGGTTTGTAACCTTGCGGTTACGGTCTAGAATACTCAAGAAGTTCATGGCACCCTTCTGACAGAGGTTTTGCCCCCGTGCGGTAGCAGTAGTTCAGGTTTTGCTGAAGATAGGCGTTCCTCTTATGCTCCTAGTTCTCTTATTATTATCATCAATATTTGTTAAATGTTATTATTATTATAATTATTATTGTTATTATCAATATATATATATATATATATATATAAATAAATATATATATATATATATATATATGTGTGTGTGTGTTTACATATATATATATATATATATATATGTATAATTAACAAAACACCACATGACTTGAGAAGTTTGTTTACCAGGCATGCATGAAATATCATATGAGCTGATAAAGGGTATCACACTCTTAGAAAAGATTACTTAAATATGCACTGGCTGCCTCTTTAGGCCATAACAAAATTTAGGATATGTGCAAGAACTCATTAAGTTATCAGAACCATGTCCAAAATATTAAAAAAAATATATTGCTACACATATATCTAACTATCTTGATAATGTGGATTTCACAAGTTACGTGGAACACGCTGTGTTATATACGACAAACAGGTCTTGTAGGTCCTCTTGCCACAGGGTCTATGTGTTATAAGACCAGGAAACAAGCCTTAAAGTATATAAAGTAACGACGACATGGAAAGGAAAGAAATCTTAAGGAATGGGTGTTTCTGAAAGAACCGAGTGCCAGACTTCTCACAAAGGAAAGCAGCTTTATTATTTTTTATTGGCCAATAAAACATTTAGAATGAATTCGACTCTCACTGGTGGACGCCAGAGGAGCCTGGAATGTACGTTTTTTTCTTTGGCATTGAATATATTTGCCACTATCCTTTTATTATAGCTTCCTCTTGTTACAACGTTCCATTTTGAATAGTTTTTGTGTCTTTAAAAAAAATATATTTTTTTCCTATTTTCTTTTTCATTATAATGTAACTTTTTTCTTTTTTAAGCTATTTACTAAAGGTTGCTTCCTATTTTATTGTTTAATATTTATAAGTGACATGGAAGTAACATTAAGATAATCATTTAGTAATTCAATTATATACAAAGGAGGCAATTAAGGAAAAACTTTATGTTATGTCACTGGTTACCGTGTATAAATGAATATGATATGCATATTAACATCAAAATAAACGGAGAGAGAGAGAGAGAGAGAGAGAGAGAGAGAGAGAGAGAGAGAGAGAGAGAATGTATTAAACGAATTACAAATAATATTAAAACTGAGAACTCCTCTATTTTTTCACGCCCTATGTCCATGGGAAGCGCCATAATTAATGTTTATCAAAATAAAAGAGATATAGAATCCGTAGTTAATAAAGTACCATGTGGAGATTGTAAAAACGTCTCTCTTGGACAAACAAATGCTGTTTTCTATCTCAATGTTTATCCGAATATAAAAAATCTTTTAGATATGGTTTTGAAAACTCAGGGATTCTCGTTCACCTTGGAGATTTAGTGAAGAAGATTAGAGGAAGTGAGTAATCTTTCTTTTTAAGAGTACCTGTCCGTAGCAAAAGGAAGGTCCTGGAATCAGTCATCATAAATCAATCAAACACAATGAACTTATCCGGCGGGCAATGGAAAGCTGATATAGTGAACAACACTCTTCTCACCCAGATTATAAAAAAGATAATCCACCAGATATGCAACAGAGGTCAAAACACCCCGCGGGCGGTACAAGATTATGAAGACGCAGCTTGATGGAACTAAATTGGACTAACCTTTCCAGCATTTAATACCACCTTAGAGCAATTGGAAACTATCTACTCTATTCCTCATTTTTCCTTACATCTAGAAGAGGGACAATATCTATTGGTCGAAATATATATATATATATATATATATATATGTGTGTGTGTGTGTGTGTGTGTACGTATGTATGTGTGTATGTGGGTAGTAATACCGTCCCATGCAGTATATCTTAGCAATCCATGATTGCGAAGGTTTTATATAAGCGAATTGGCAATCTGGTGGAGTAACGAAAACTTTGTGTGTGGAAGAAAGGCCCCCCACCCCCTCTAAATCTCAAAGAAGTTACTGGTATCAGGGTGACGGATTGGTTTAGAGTGATAGACAAAATGTCTTTTGGTTTCTACTCTTAACTTCTGGCTGATGATATTACTTGAATTAGTAAGCAACGGCAGAGGTTACTTGCCTTAGTTTGATAGGCACTGTGCATCACAAGAAAACTGTCTATCCTTTGATGATTCTAGCCACTAAATCCTCTATGGATTTAGTCAGCAAATTGAAATCGAATATGACAAAATTGCCCCCAGTCCCTAGTGTAGCGACATACGAAGAATCTCCCAGTTTATGAATAAAAATAAATAAATAAATAAATAAAAATTAAATTGGTATTTGGAGTGTTGGAGCCATGAATCAGATTGGGAAGTTACAGCGAGTGGAAAATGAATTTAAGAAATATAGTTTGGCTATCTTGGCCCTAAGTGAACCACGTTGTGAGGGCCTTTATAAAAAATCCTTAGACCAAGGAAATTTTAAATATCTATTCAGGAAGTACAGATGGCGTTGGAAGAGGAGTGGTGTGATTGATGATGTCACCAATAGCAGGGTAGGAATTAAATAAGTAGCGAGCTGTAGATAGCTGATTGTTACTTTGAAAGTTCGAATCAGAGCACTGCAATATGAGTATTATAGTTTGCTATGCATCAACAAATGATTCCCCTGAAAATAGGAGAGATGAATACTATGAACATCTGCAAAGTGCAATATGTGAGAGGCCAGAAAGATGTGAAATCCGTAATGAGTGAGTTCAATGGTGAAGTTGGAAGGAATAATCAGCGTATAGAGAATGTGATGGGTCCTGGGGGCTTGGCTAAGTTGTGAATGAAAATGGAGCTAATTTCATAAGTGTTTGCAGTTTTACAAACTTTGAGAGACATAGGGCAGACAATTGATGAAGAATGGAGTGGTATTATTAACATATATCAGTCAGTTGGCAGTCAAGTCTTGGGACACGCAGTTACAAGGAAAAAGTAACGGATAACTAGTAATACTTGGAATACTATAAAAAGTAGGCAAAGACAGAAATTGATTGTTGAAAGTTTTCGGGGAAGTAATGAAAATTACAAGGTAGAGCAATTTAAGTATTCCAGTATTGATAGAGAGGTAAAAAAAAGTTAAAAATGACTGAAGAGAATATTTAGACACAGCTATGAATTCAGGGAGTTGCTATGGTGTAAGAATTGCTCATTTAATTGAAAATGAAATCTCCACAGGGGTAAAAAAGAAGTATCACATAACCATCAAAAGGAGAGATTGATCTGTTATAACAACAGAAGCGGAAGAAAGACAATGTTAGATGGAACACTATGATGAGGTTATGAATAGGAGATACGAAGGGAATAATTTGATTGATATACCTGAAGCTGATAAAGATATTGGTGTGCCCATGAATGAATTTGGTGTGTTTGAAGTGGAAACTATCATTAAAAAACTAAAGAGATGGAAAGCCCCGGGATACGGTGGAATAACTGCCGAGAGGATACTTGCTGAGGAGGTTTTTCTCAAGATAAATAGAGGAAATACAGAGATGATGAGAACGAAGTACGCAATGGAAGATGAAACATCAATGGAAGAAAAAAGGATTAAAGAGGTAGAATTATTTAAGTATTTAGGAACTAGAATCTTCAATACAGCGTCTTTAGAATTGAAGTCTACTTAAAGATGGAAAAATGCAAACCCTACAACGGCTAGGTTAAGTAAAATTTGGAATTCAAATTGCCTGATATTATATATGAAAATCAGAATATAAATCAGTTTAGTGAGACTGCTGTTAGTATGTGGATATGAGTCATTGTATGACAATGAAACAATTCCAAATAAAATTAGTAGATTTGAGAACAAAGCTCTCAGAAGGATAAAGGGATATATAATATATATATATATATATATATATATTTATATATATATATATATATATATATATACATACATTTTTCTCCTTAAAAACTTATAGAAACGGAGATAATGTACTATTAAAACTATAACATTAGTATATGAAATCATGTAAAAAATTTCTCTGCCTCTGAGTAATGACATTTAATACTCAAATCTTCCTGTTGGTCTAAATAAGCGTTACTCAACCTTATGCAGTATTCGCCCACTTAGAAGAACACCAAAGCTGTCATAAACCCCAAATTTATATACCTTCTAAAATCGTATTAACTTTAAATGAGAAAAATATTTTAACACTTTAAATAATAATCACAAAATACAAAAAAAAAAAAAATCTGAAATTTGTTGGTGTTTGGAAAACAGAGAGCACCTTGACCCAGTAGTTAGAGATTTTGAACGGTTGCTGTTCCTGGTACTCCTCTTCCACTGCGGCGTTGTTGATGAGCTCCATAAACTTCTCCTGTATATCATCAGGAAGATCATCTTCAGTACATCGGAAAGGATTAAAGACAAGTGCCAGCTATATAGTTTCAGTTGTATAACTTTCATGAAAATAACTTACCAAGTTTCTCTTAAACTTTTGTTGCAGTTCTTCAGCAAGTGGTTCTTCTTTAATGACCTCGTTCAGAAGCTGAAAGGAAGCTACATTTCCTCTTTCAACTTTTCTCTTAAAGGAAAGCCATCATGACATCAGTATGTATTATGGAGGTGGTATCTGTAACCTTTAGTTGCCGGTTTAGTCCATTCAAAGTTTCAAAAAAAATCTGCGAAGTAGGCAAGAGTAAATCTAAATAACTCCTGAATATAATTTAACAGCTGCTCCGCTTTCTTCTGTTGGGTTGCCAGAAATATTCCCTATTCATCAAAGACTTCATATACATGGGTGAGTGAACATTACCTTTGACAACCAATGAACAGATGTGAAGAAGAGGAGGTGTTGGTGAGCAGAATTCCTTTCTTGGCACAACCTATGGAACGGCTTTGTGTTGAGAGCTCATCTTTTGATATGAAAGACGATTTGGATCACTGTTTCCATGGTATCTTTGAGAGGCAGCGTCTTGGAGGCAAGAGCCTCGCGGTGGATCAGGCAGTTTGTTGTAATAATGAGAGGGTTCTCTGTTTTGACTAGTCATAAATCCTGACTTGGAGTCTAAAATGCTGGGAGCTCCATCTATACAGACAAAAACCAATTTTCCCCCAAGTGTTTTTTTTTCTCTTATAAGAAGTTGGACACTATGTTCATGATATAATCAGCCTTTGTTGCTGTTATCTGTGGACTGAAGAGGTGATAATCCTCTCCCTCCTGATTTTCGAAGATGAACCATGTATAAATCCAGAGCTAAGGGAGATATGCAACGTCTGTGGTCTCTCCAGTTGAACGAAGAAGAAGTGAGAGAGTTTGATTTTCTCTATCACCTGATATTTGATGCCCTGCGACTTGTCGCTGATGTACTGCTTAACTGTGTTCTCCGAAGGACATCTGATTAAGCTTCTTGACACACTTCTGAGCAAGGACATGACAAGCAGCTTTTACCATGCAAGGTTTAATAAGCATCCCTCCAGTTGTGTGTGGTTTCTTCTGCTTTGCAATAAGAAAGGAAGTCCTGTATGATCCCTTGACGACGTTGCTAGGTTCAAGGAGAACTCCTGTCTCATTATCCAATCTCGACCGTTTGAGGTGGTGTTCATTGATTTTGAAGTATGCCAAATCCTTGCTGGGCAGTTCTGATGAATCTTGGCGAGGTGTTCCTTCAACTTTGAATGGCTTAGTGTTCCCATTAGTGTTTTCATGCAGATGATGCAATGTAGCATCTGTATGCCCTTTTTCCTTATAAATGAGAATCTGAAGTTGAGAAAACTCTCCTTCTGTGTGTGCTTCTTCGACATCTGAATAGAGTTTTCAAGTATTGCGAACGAAAATAATCGTCAGATCAAACATAATCCTAAAATCTTTCAAAACCGCAAAATATGATGGAAAAAGTACTTTCCGTACTACAAAATTCCCGTATATAAATGTTAAGTCAATTTATGGGAGAAATGAATTTAGTGGGTGACTGATTACAGTAATTATACATTTGTACGTATTTCCATTGATATTCTCCAGTATCAATCATACTGAAATACGTCCACAGTAGTTCAGATGAATCATGCATATTATTTAGACAACTTACATTACCTCAAAAGTGTGGTTACATGAATGGGATGGGTAAAAAAAAAAATGTGTAAAACACCGAATACCGCAATTAAAAGTACATGCAAGCCATGTGCCTTACACACCCACTCCTCCTATCCAAAAGCTATTTATATATATGTATATATATATATATATATATATGTGTGTGTGTGTGTGTGTATATATATATATATATATATATAAAGAGAGAGAGAGAGAGAGAGAGAGAGAGAGAGAGAGAGAGAACAAACGTCGCCCTGATTATTCTGATTCGATGTTATTTGCTGTTTTGCTGTTTATTTACACTGTAGTTAATATATAATAGATCTTTAAAGAACACTCACTAACAATAAACTTATAAGTGTAAACATGAAAGAGTGAACATAGTGAGTTATTTATAAATGAAATTTAAATACGAACAGATGGGTAACTGCAATAAAAAATTAAAATACAATAGGTAGTCAATTAATCGTTATTTTGCCAACTTGCCAATATTTTAGGAATGATTGATACTTAATTGTTTTTTTCAGTGATTACGCATATTAAGTGAATAATTCGCCATAGTGCAAATTTACTAGGAATTATGCATAATAACGTATTTCACTTATTTTTGGTAATATAAAGGTAGTGGGGCAATTTTGATTGACAAAGTAGTTAGACAGGGAGACCACATATCTAAATAAATTATTCAAAGCATACAAAGAAGAACTTTTTAAAAATTTAGATTGGAAAAATGTAGGAATCACGGAATTCAACACGGAATACTTAAAAACTTGAGATTGTGTTTTGGACATCATAGGAGGAATCACAAAAGATGATTTGATTAAAGTAGAAATGTAGGACAGAAAATTAACAAGAGTAGACTACGATTATGTTCAATTAAAATACAGAGTTACCAAATAAGAGTTATGGACGAGACTCTAGAGATAGTCATTTAGTATACGTAATTAGGTCAGACAGTAAGTGTTTCTCTATGATACAACACCAAAAATAAAGGAGGGACAGCAATTTAGTATACATAATGAGGCTATAAAAGAAAAATGCCACTGTCCTAAATGGAAACTTTTAAGTGAGGTGGTCATACCAACATTAACTTATTCCAAAAAAACTTTGAGCTCTATTAAGGCCTTAAAATATCATACAATTACACATAAAGGAGCTATGTCGAGAATAATGATGGGAATAACTATAAAGGACAGAAAAAGAGTAACATGCATAAGATAACATACTAAAGTAGAGTATAATCTAATAAAATATAAGAAAATAAATGGTCATGGGCTGGGCATATAATGAAAATAAGACAATACATCAACATTAAGAGTAACAGAATAGGTTCCTAGTGTTTGTAAAAAAAAAAAAGCCGGGGAAGAAAAGAAGACGATGGGTAGACAAACAAAGAAATTCTGCGTGTGTGGACTGGCACGGAGAGACCATAAACAGACGCAAGTGGATGGCATGACTGAGGCCTTTGTTCTGTGTAATATATATATATATATATATATATATAACCTGTATTCTGGTAAGCAAGCATTACAGATCCTGGGGTGTTCTGCTAACAAGGACAGCATTAAGCATACTCTACTTCTGCTAAATTCTTATCATCAATTCAGTCCAATCCCTTCTCCACCATCTCTGACTGTTCTACGCATTACAGAATACATGAGGAGGATAAGCAACATAGGTGACATTAAATTTCCTGTGAGTTCTCCGCTGTACACTGGGAGTTCAGTTGATATGACTCAATTAAAATCAACTTTATACTTGTTATGCTTAAGAATAGACCTATTCAAATATACATATTTAAAACGAATTCCATAATAACGCAGGACTCTCTACAAAATTGGCAGGTGTACACTATCAAAGGCTTTTCCATAGACCACAAATGCCATGAAAAGGGGATTTCTATATGCTACGCAGTGCCATACATCATTTCTCAAATCAAAATTTGGTCAGTGCAACCTCTATCTTTTCTAAACCCTGCGTGTTCATTTCTCAGCTTTTCATCAATCTTTTTCTCCAGTCTCTTTACAATAAGCATACTATATATTTGCATAACATTGACGGAACTGTTATACCTCTGCAATATATATATATATATATATATATGTATATATATATATATATATATATACATATATATACATATATATATATATATATACTGTATATATATATATATATATATATACTGTATGTATATATACATATATATATATATATATGTGTGTATATATATATATATATATGTATATATATATATATATATATGTGTATATATACATATATATATATATATATATAAATTGGTGGTCCACTGCAGGATAAATACCTCATCCATGTCCTACCTACATCTATCGTTTATATTTCTATGCCAGTCTACATTAGCATTTTTTTTCTCATCTAGTCAATTTAGATGGGTCATGAGAGCTTGTAAACTAAGAAATGAAAGTGGAAGAAGATGACTGACTGACTAGCTGAAAAAAAAATTCTAGTATAGACTGGCATAATATGATTTTAGATAGATACATGAGGGATATGGCTGAGGTCTTTTTCCTGCAATGGAGGACCAATTGTTGATGATAATATATAGAACATAACTATGTATGTAAACAATTAATATCAATGGAGACCGAAATGATAAATGACTACAAATAATTAAAGGACCACATAAAGTATTGAAATACAAAACAAGGGGCAATCATTTTTTTTCTTTATTGAAAATAGAAAGGAATGTGAAATGAGAAATTTTTTGATAAAGTGAATGGTAATGATGACATTTGATGAATAGAAACCCATACGTTGATTGATGATTTACAAGTGTATTTAATTACTGATTTAATAATGATAGCAATAAAGCAAAAGAGTCCTCATTGCATTTTATAGGCGATAAATTGAGTAATGTTTTGTTGTAACACGTGTAACAATGATAAACAGGCATGTAAATAATGATTTTGATTACGAATTGAATGTTGAAGAAGTTAATTTGAATAATTATGAAGAGAGGTTAAAAATGAAAACAATTTATGATATAAAAGATTAGCTTATGTGCTAAAGTCAAAAGGAATATAAGTAATAAATTGAGGTGAGAAAAGATTTAAGTAAATAAAGATTTAAAATGTTCACCAATAATGCACTTAGAGAAGCTGAAAGTTTCAAAGGGTATTTCTAGTCCCATAATAATTACACAGGAAATAGTGTACAATGTGTACATAGTTAGAGCTATGTTAATTGCACCTATTTATTTTGAAATTAAGAGAGTATGTGTGCAAACGCACGTAATGATATTTATGCCTATGTAGTATATGAATCTTTATAAGTAGGGAAATATAAACTGGTTTAATTTAAATAGTCTGCAATATATATACATATATATATATATTATATATATGTGTGTATATATATATATATATATATATACATATATTCATATATATATGAATATATAATATATATATATATATACATATATATATGTATAATGTGTATATATATATTTATATACATATATATATATACATATATATATTTATACTATATATATATGCGTGTATATATATATATATATATATAAATATATATATATATATATACTGTATATATGTGTGTGTGAAAATATAAATGTATATATATATATATATATATATACATATATATATATTTGTGTGTATGCAATAATGTGCTACGAGTAACTGAAGACTAGGTAAATTAAGTATGCAATTCTGTACTCATGCCAACTGTTGTATATGCCTACATGTTGCTTTTCAATAGTTATTATATTGCAGTGGGTTGCAATTATATTGATGAGATTAAAGCTCCGAAATATAAGGTATAATTTCCTAGTTATCATCAGTTTGTATATCAGGTGTTACCGTTGCTCGTCATAATAATACAGGTTTACGTAATGGTACTTTCTAAATGACTGAATGAATTCTAATTTCGTATCCTACTGACCCACTTAATAGAGGTTTCGAAGACTTAAGACTCAAACTGAAGTAACTTAGTGGGGAAGATGAGTGAACCTTACTAGTAAGATCTAGTTGTGTGTTTTTTATGCTCAACACTATAACAGGAAACTTTATAACTCTCGATAAAAAGTGGTTTATTAGTTTTTCTTTGGTAAATCGTTATTTTATTAGGATCTTTAATTAAGAAGATATTGATATCATTATATTACCATCGATAATAGTTTTACAAGACTATTTTCCTATTTCAATTATTGCTCATTTTTCAAGTCACGGCTGCCAATATAATGGTTCATAAAGTAGCAACAATGCGACTTCCTATTATTCGTAAATAAATACTGGATAAAAAAGGATATTTTGTTTTTAACAAGGAATGATTTCATGAATACTATATACACACATACGCAGTTGCACATATATACATACATATATATAATATATATATATATATGTATGTATAAATATATATATATATGTATGTATATTATATATATATATATATACATATATATATATATATATATATTGTTACCAAGAGAGATACGTAGTAGTCTAAGATCTTACAATGTGCGTATTGACTAATGCAAATAAATTCCCATTCCGTTCATAACAGAATAACCTCCCTTTGAGCCAAAGCAGTTGATCTGGTATTTGTTTTTTTAGTTGACTGGTGGAGAGAGAGAGAGAGAGAGAGAGAGAGAGAGAGCCATCAACGCTCCTGTAATTGTAGACTATCATAAGATCTTCAAAAGATTCTCATTCTCTCTTATTATCTAAGTATCCTTTGAGAAAAGCTTTTTTATTATTCTTGACCCTTGACGCAACATGGTTGACTTATATATATCATTAAGAAATGTCGGAGGAAAGATCTCTGTCAGGTTATTTTATTATTTAGTTATATCTACTGATTCAATATTGTAGGCTCCCTATATTATTTACAAAAAGAAATTTGTTCAAGTGAATCAAAATATTATTGCAAAAGATTAAATTACCTTTTTTCAGAAACAGTTTCTGACTATATTATTTTTCGAATACGATAGACAGACTTTGCATGAAATGTAAATTCGAAGACTAACTTATTTAAATTCCAAAGTATTTCATGATATAATTATAGACATGTTTACTCTACCGTCCAAAAAGAAACTGTGAAACTGACTGTTAAAATGGAAACGTTAGTCTACACAGCCGTTATGTAAAACGCCCACTCCTCTACTTCCTATACACTCAATATCGAACAAAATGGAAGAATCTGATTCTGGTCCTCGCGATGAACAAAAACATATGAATAAGAAATCAATTATCCGTAGTTTTTTTAATAAAAAATAAATCATTGGTAGTAATTGCTTATCGAATTTGTGATGTCCATTTATATATATATATATATATATACTGTATATTATATATATATATATGTATATATATATATATATATATATATGTATATATATATATATATATATATGTGTGTGTGTGTGTGTGTGTGTGTATCTTTTTTTTCAATCCTAGCGTCTACCTTTTTTAAATAATAATTTATCTAGTAGTTTCCAACTTTATTTACAATTAGTATGTATGGAATCTATCACTATAAAGCGAATTAAATTTCTGTTTTTTTTTTTCTTTTCTTTCAGATCGGTACCCTCCAACGTTAAAGACCTTGCCTATAAGACTAAAGGCCTTTAAAAAACGTAAAAATTTTTTACGGAGTTGAATCTTTGTCGTTGACTTACCATTTTAGACACAGAATCTCAACAAATAAGAATAAATCAGGATGTTACACTATTTTTGGATACGCGATTCTGTAAAAAACACTCTCGCAAGGAGCGAACCTGGAATTCCGGGGAGAAATATCCACATCTCAGCAGAAGGATGTTACACAAAACGCCTTTCTTGGTAGACAGTACAATAGAGCGTATTCTTATAGGGTTGCATTGCATCGTCTTGCACAATTTCCTAGGTCAATTTCTATATTTCTAAGAACAAGAGTAGGCAAAGGCCTCCTTTTGAAGGTTCTGTTGAGGAATAGGGTCACAATGCAATGTGGAATTTCGTCCTCCACATATGAAAAATCGTTCTTTTTAAAGTATGAGTTTTGGGTATTATAAAACTTTTAATATTTTCTTTTTTTTCAAGAAAATTGTACCACTATTTCTAAACGAAGTCGCTGATTGAAATTTAAAAATATTCTTGCACCGAAAAAATATAAAATTTCCGGGGAATCATTCCGTAAATTCATCAATTATCCACACCAAATAATGGGAAAGAGACTGTTTGTAAAGCCACATGGAATAACTATTCCTCAACAGTCATGTTCTCGTACTAATAGATATATATATATATATATATATATACACACACACACATATATATATATATATATATACCCACCTACAGAGATTTATCTATCTAATAATAGGGATACATTTACCCAATAATAGTGATAATTTTTGCAAATAAAAGAGTTTGCCTCATTTGAGTCTGGGTGCAGTTAATTCTTTTGAAGCTAAATTGCCAAGAAAAAATTAATCTGTACTAAAGTCGATTCAATTTCCTCTGCAAATTGCAGTTGACTTAAGGTATCTAAAGAAGGAAATATATATATATATATATATATATATATACATATATATATATATATATATATATATCCATAAAATACCTGGAGCATGTACTTAAAAGATTACAGGTTTTTTTCCTTTCCTAAAAGTAGGAGAGATCTTTTTTCTCTCCATTTTCTAGGATATCTAGTTATTTTTTTTATTATTTTCTTAACCCGTGTGAAATCAAAATGGGTTTGAAAACTAATAAATATTACGTATTGAAATAAGAAGGTAACTGTTAATGATGGATATATTCCGTTTTGATCCTTCAATAAAAAAAATATTATTTCTCTGGGGGCCGAAGAGGAACCGGGTTTGTGAGGGCCTTGTCTGCTTTGCGGCGTCCTTAGATTAGCATGACTCCAGCCTCTGTCATCATGCTTTTGTCATTCCATCATCATCCTATCTGTCCTTCGTGTTCCTGATATGACCTGACTCTTTTGCAAGATTATCTTACTTATGGGCTGCCTTCGTGTAAAAACCCGTGGTACCCTTCATTGTAAGGTGGTGTAATCTAGGATAATGTACCACTCGTGTGTCACATGATCGTACATATTAACGACATTTCTCTTATTTGCATATATTATACTTTGTATCTTCGCTCTCCCCTCACACTGACAGCAACTTGTATTAATATGTCTGCCTATTTCATCGTTACCTGTTAACAGAACCTGTTGGACAAGAAATAGCATGTTTGTATTTTGTGATCTTCTTGCCGGGACCTAGTGTGTATATATATCCAATGTGTCTATAATAAAGTACTCTGTTTGCATTCATCTCGCTTTTGGTTTATAACCTCTCTTGGCTTGCCATAATGGTGACCACGGTGGTCGACTTGCTCCGCCCGCCTCAAACCCCCCTCACTATTATTATGACGGACTCCACGTAAGTTGGCACCTCCCCATTCAAACTTTCGTTGTTCGCCAATAGGGAGGCGTTTGGCTTGGTTTCAGTGCGCAGAAGTCCAGTTCCACTTCAGGGCGAGACTCGCTAAACCGCCAAAGCAGATTATGTTCTCTCGGCGATACCCAAGGACACCTTCCAGGAAATCTCCGACTGGCTTTGTGAACAAAGAGACACCCCAATAGCTTATGACGCCCTCAAAACATACCTTCTGCAGCAGTACTCAACGTCAAAAGCGCCCGTATAGCAAAGCTTTTTCAGCTCTCTCAACAACCGTTGGTGGACCTAAGGGCTTCGCTCGCCCTCAGAGAAATGACCAGTATCCCTTGACTGCAACCCGCCGCAGACGGCTCTCTTCATGAGGTGAACGTACTTCGTGCCCTTTGGGTAGGCCATTTACCCGAACCTGTACGCGCTGTCATACCCGATGTCGATATTTTACCAATAAAGAACTTGATGACCAAAGCCAACGCCATTATGTACAGCACTTAACGACCTTCAAGACCTCCATCAACGCCTCCACTCCTGACGAAGAATACACCTATTCAATGTCAACCGAAGCTAATGTGAATGCCGTGCGACACACATGCCTACATCATGACGTGCTGGAGCGGCAACAAAGCCACCCATCACCCAACACTCGTTCGCGCCCTAACCAACAACCTCTACAGCAACTTACTTCTGCCCATCGGCCACAGTTATGCTACTACCATTCATTATTCGGGCTGCCTCAAAGAAATGTGCCAAGTATTGTCAGTGGCCAAAAAAGCGTGTAAGTACGCCATCGCTCGTGGCAGTAGCCTCCCGTGCTTCTAATATTTTCTTTTCACATGATGCAGGAACGGGGTGTGCGATTTCTGGTAGACATAGGTGCTTGTCGTTCTCTTTTGCCAAGGGAACTTTTCAGGACACGACGTAGTCTGTCTAAGTGTGCAGACGTCCACCTGGTAGCTGGGAACTGATCTGTGATGACCACCTACGGTTAAGAGAACTTCTCATTATAGTTTGGAATAGTCAAATTTAATTGGAAGTTTTTTGTTGCTGACGTCACATTGGCAATCCTCGGTGTGGATTTCCTCTCTCATTTCCACCTTTTGGTAGATGTCGGCCACCGACGATTGGTTAATGCAGACTCATACTTGTCGATACCTCTTCAACCCGCCCCCTCCAGCCTCGCTCTACACATCGGCACCAACACGGATTCCCATGGCCACCTTCTCACGTCGTACCTGGAAGTTTTCTGTCCAGAACTTCGCCAAACATCCACGGCTCCTACCAAACACAGTATTTATCACCATATCAAGACGAAGGGACGCCCAGTCCTCGCCAAATTTAGAAGTCTTGCACCGGATCGATTGGCAGCCGCCAAAGAGACGTTCACCGAATGGAAGAAATGGGCCTTTGCCAAAAGGCTTCCAGCCCATGTTCGTCACCCTTACACATCATCCTGAAAAAAGACGGCTCACTACGTCCGTGTGGGGATTACAGGTAACTGAACATGCAAGCAAAACCGGATCTTTATCCACTCCCAAACATCACTAACGTGACCTCTTACCTGCACAAAGCGAAGGTTTTCTCCACGCTCGACCTCCCGAAGGGTTATTTTCAGGTGCCTATGAACCCAGAAGACATCCCCTGGACCGCCATCACCACTCCCTTCGGTGCATACACCTTCAACTACTCCTTTTTTGGCCTTTGTAATGCTGGGGCCATTTTTCAACGTCTCATGGATGGAATCTTAGGAGCCCACCCCTTTTGTGTATGTTATGTAGACGACATACTTGTGTTCTCTTCCTCAAAAGAGGAACACCCCCGTCACCTGCACATCGTGCTCTCCCGCCTACAACAAAACAGCCCTTGAAGTTCGGAACGACAAGTGTACCTTTGGTGGCAATGACATGTCGTTCTTTGGCTACCGCATCACTCCTGAAGGAGTCCAACCCTTACCTGAGAAGGTAGCAGTGGTTCAGAACTTCCACACGCCCTTAACCGTCAAAACACAGCAGGAATTCCTGGGCATGATCAACTATTATTACCGTTTTCTGCCAGCCATTGCTGCCATTCTTGCTCCCTCTACGCCTCCCCCAAGGGCAACCCAAAAGATCTGAGATGGAGTCCCCTTCAAGAAGCGGCCTTATGCAACCAAAAGAATGCCCTATCAACTGCTGCTGCTCTCACTTTTCCCATTCCATATGCCCCTCTCTTTCTCTCCACCGATGCCAGCGACATCGCTATTTAGTGCACTACTTGAACAGGTGGTCAACGGCTCGCCCCTCCCATTGTCCTTTTTCATCAGAAAGCTGTCCAAGGCAGAATCGGGTTATTGTACCTTCGATCGCAAATTGCTGGGGGTGCACTTGGTTGTCCATCACTTTCGACATTTCTTAAAAGGTACGCCCATCATCATTCACACAGACCACATGCCTCTGCTGCATGCCTTCACTTGACAGTCAGATGCCTGGTCTGTCCACCAACGCTGACATCTCTCCGGCGTGGCTGAATAGAGATGCACCCTTCAACATGTCCCTGGGAAAATTAATCCTATTGCCGATGTCCTGTCAAAAAACACGTTGGCCGCCATTCAATTGGGATTGGATTACAACGCCTTGGCTGAAGCCCAGCAACATGATTTAGAGTATCAAGCATGTAGGGCATCCTGCACATCCCTCTGTTGGGAAGATGTCCCCTCCGAAGACTCCAACACCACCCTCCTCTATGATGTCAGTACTGGTAGACTGTATCTATGGATTCCTGGTCCCATGCACAAACAGGTGTTTGATGTCATTCACGGACTTTCACATTCCTAGCGCCGTTTTACTGCACGGCTGCTGAAGTTGAAGTTCATTTAGCATGACATTTCTAAGGATACTAAAGATTTGGTCGTGCCTCTACTTATTGCCAAACTTCCAAAGTATATCAACACACGGATTCCGGAATTGGCACCTTTCCTAAATCTCAGCGTCGTTTTCCCCACATTCACGTTGACGTTGTAGCCCCCCTACCCACATCACAAGGACAACGTTTACCGGTTTACCGTCATCGACCGCTTCACTCATTGGCCTGAAGCCATTCCCATGGAAACTGCAAAGTCCACCTCATGTACATCTGCCTTACTCTCATGATGGATTTGGTATCCCAAAGCATTTTGCTTCTGAGAGGGATACCACTTTCATCTTTCAATAGTGGATATCATTAGTGAATCTTCTGGGCATCAGCATACATCAGACAACTGCCTACAATCAGGCTGCCAATGGAATAGTTAAACGTTTTCATCGCACCGTCAAAGCAGCTTTAATGCCCTGCTACAAAGACTCTTACTGGTTTACTCAGTTCCCTGGGTCCTCCTGGGATTTAGGACCACGACTAAAGACGCCCTAGACGTCTTGGAGCTGAAATGGTGTATGGTGACCCGTTGGTCATCCCTGTCGAATTTTTTCCTTCCACAACCTCTCCCGACGATCTGCAGCGCATACGTCACGTCATGGGAAAACTAACTCCATGCCACCAGATTTACAAGCCCACAGTGAAGCATCACATACTGACATAATCTCAATCTTCCTACGCAACGACACTAGCAAGCCACCGCTAACGCCACCTTACACGGGCCCTTTCCTTGTGATCCGACGCAATCCGAAGGCATTCCTACTAAACATCATGGCAAAGAAGACTGGGTCTCCATTGATTGTCTAAAACCTGCTTATATCCTGCCAGATGACCCGCCCACAGTTTGCTTCTTTAGAACATGGCACCCTATTTAACATGTACAGTAAGTCATTTTTAGGGGGGTGGGAGCCATGTATCACTCGTGTGTCACACGATCGTACATAGTAACGACATCTCTCTTATTTGTATATATTATCCTTTGCATCTTCGATCTCCCCTCGCACTGACAGCAACTTCTATTAACATGGCTGCCTATTTCATTGTTAATTGTTAACAGAACCGGTTGCCTGTTGGACAAGAAATGGCATGTTTGTATTCTGTGACCTTCTTGCCGGGACCTAGTGAGTATATATACCTGATGTGTCTATAATAAAGTACTTAGTTGCATTCATCTCGCCTTTGGTTCACAACCTCTGTTGCCTCGTCACAATAACAACAAAAACAACATGAAGGATATAGAGGCTTTCAAGTAATACTTTAAATTAGCCTACTCACAGTCTGTAAATGGAGTACGATTCAATAATCCGTAGACAAAGGTGACACTTCATCGAAGAATGTGTTATTTGGTAAGTTGAGGCTATCTTGGCAGGTAAGTTTCCGTATTTCTTTATAAGTAATTATCATATCTTATCTGTTATATATTACATATAAACGCCAAATTTCTAAGTACGACACAAATTAGTCACAATAACAATGATATGATAAGGGACGCAATTGATTTAAAAGGAAAATAAGATGGTGAACTAAATCATTATCCTATTAGTTGACTGGTACAACTAAATACTATAGTATTATTATTATTATTATTATTATTATTATTATTATTATTTTTATTATTATTATTATTATTATTATTATTATTGTTGGTTGTTGTTTTTTTCATCACTAACCAAGCTACAATCCTAGTTGGAAAAGCATAATGTTATAAGGCTAAGGGCTTAATGCAGGTAAAGTAGACTAGTGAGGAAAGGTAATAAGCAAATAGCCAATAAACTATAGTATACGGACTAAATGAAAAATAACATGAAATATTTCTAAATTAGTAACGTTAAAATATTCATGTATAAAGTACGAAGAGACATAACTTAACCCGTTACACAAAAAAGAATTTACATGTATGATTTGCATATATGACTTAGCAGATACTGCATATTGCAATCATAATTAACCTATATTTAAAATAACAACCAATTATACACATGGTCAAACGGATACCATAAATTATTATAAAACATGTCTGAATGTAAATGTGTGTTTGTGTGTCCGTTAAGTGTGCAGCATTTTTGTATACATTTCTGTGTTTTAAAAAAATCTGAGATAAATCAAGGAAATTATATTCATCCATTACCCCTTTTAAAGAAATTACTTCAAGTAATAGGGAATCATTTAAAACCCTCCTCTATATTTTTGCTTATTTTGATATCATAATTGTATCACATTTTTCTCTGAATGAAATAATATTTGATTAATAATGACTTGATAAATGTAAATTTCATGGTTGTCAGTGTTTAATTTCAGGAAAGTTCAGCAACTCATAAGCGGGGTTTACACGGGCGAGCAGCTCGTCGAGTCTGGCTCGACAACCCTGTGTTTGAATTGATGTTCGAGCGTGTAAACGGGCTATTTGGTTGTCGAGCGGCTCGATGAAAGTCAGGCTCATCTTGACTTTTGTGGGCGGAGCTACATTGTTTGACGAGCGGTGTGAACGGGTGTCGAGCATCGAACCTCAGTTGTTATTCAAACCTGCTAGAGGAAACATCATCAAAGAAATGAATAATAGCTGCCATTAATGAAAGTAAGAATGAGAAGGAAGTCGTACTTGATTTCATACATGCATATCGAGCTCATCCAGCTTTATGGAAAGTTAAATCAAAAGACTATTCCAATAAAGTAGCCAGAAACAAAGGAATAGCGGACACTCAGTCTTTCATGTGGAGTTATGGCCTTCCTCATAGTAATGAAAGGGCTGACACGATTCGGTAGATCAATGTACGTGTCTTCATCCATACGCAAATAATTGCGCCAGTCATCAGGCTTTAATTTTAAAGCAACAAGCAAGTTGGTATATGAAAATTTCTCTCTTTTGATCTTTTTTTTTTTTTCCTTCTTAGTGCCACTGCTAAAGCAATGGCTATCAAATCGTCCTGATCGAGAGACATGTTGACGATGTTTTAGCACGAGGCACACTGAGGCTTGATGTACTGTCTGAAAGCTCTTCGAGCCGTTCTACAAGTAGGTTCGACAACCGGGCTTGACGAGCTGCTCGGCCGTGTAAACCCCGCTTTAAGAAAATAGAGGGTAATGAAACGACCTTTATACAGGTTTATGAAATTGCTTTGTTGAAGGTTATTGATATATGCAACGTAAAGATTGTTAGCACGAATGACCTAAAGGCCAATAGCACCGATATTTTATGGTCTATAACACAAAAAACCTGCAGAAATGAATATGAAGACCTATAACCCAATGGCGAAAGTAGAAATGAAGAGTGATCTAAGACAAGAGCGATAGACTCGTTTCCTTATAACATGAAAAAAAAAATGTTCACGTATAGTACAATTGCAAAAAATCACTGATATGAAGTAATTTTATGGCAAAATTGATTTGATTAGAGTAAACTTTACTACTCACCAGCATATGATTAACATCATTTTAATAAATAAAAGAAGAGTGAAGCTAGCCTTTTTTTTTTCACCTCTTTACTCTTTTTCGAAATGAAATTCTTAGTGCCATAAAAAATCATGTGGAAAAAGAACTTTGAGAGAGAGAGAGAGA
>NC_090750.1:12557110-12559610 GCF_036898095.1 Palaemon carinicauda
ATCTTAGTTTTTCAAAAGCACTATGAGGCTTACATTTCATGGTCTCCATCCCAGATACCCAATGATAGAATCACCAGGATGAATGGAACTTCTTCTACTACTGCTGCTGCTACTGCTGGTTAATCTTATATACTCCTTCAGAGTTCACCTTGTCCAATTCCTCAACGTACACACTGTTGTTGAAGGCACTGGTGGCCTCAAGAAGGCTCTAGGCCTAGAACATCAGGATGTACATCGAGATGTCTGCCTTGACGATCGAGGTCCTCATATCCTTTGGAAGGCACCACAGGAATATCTCTCACAAAAGGGTGATCTCTTTCCTCCATATATTTGTGTCGACCTCTCACATCATCAGCAGACACTTTAACTTGTCCCCGCTACCCAAGGGTGATTTGTCTCTCAGGAGCTAATTTATGTGACTGACGACTCGAGTCCTCAAATAAACTGAAAAGAAGCATGTCTTGATAGGTTTTCAGCTTCGTTTCCATAAGAAAACTGTCCAAATTGGGTACCTGGTCAGCAGGTGATTTTGTTGATGGCTTCCTCTGGTAAGGTCATCACAATTTCCCTGGTCCACTCATCCATTACCTTTGCCACCGTGAAGTAGACTTCTGCCTGCTGGAACCATGATACTGTAGATTAATACTATGATATATAAGTAGAATTCGTTCCTGGGCCGTGTTGGTAAGTTAATTTGTTTGTATCTCAATCTCCTTTTTACCATACAAAATAACTGACAGATATTTCATGTGGCCGACCAGCTATTGTCATTTTTAAGGACAGGACTTAGACATTCATACCACTTAACAAGGTGACTAAGGACATCCCATAACTACATAGGATTTTTGCCTCTGACATTCGGTTTTCAGATCGCAGGGAGAGTTATCCTGAAAATTAGCATTTATCAAATTTTATCTCTTCTCTTAAATATTAATACTAAGACCTGGGAATACTACCCTATATACTCCTGACATACACCTCCAATAAATGAAGAGTTGTTTCTAAAAGTATTTTCTTTTTATTTTGGCTGAATATGAATTTTTTCCTTATGGTAAGAAAATACACCCCCAAAATCAGGGCGTCACGGAAGGTAAAGTACAGTTAGGTAAACTAAATGAAAACAAACAATAACGAGATGAATGCACACAAAAAACTATTGATCTGTGCCCTCGAAGCTATGAATTGCTTAATCCACAACAGCCACGTGTTGCCGATCAGTCATGTTGCTGGATCATATCCTTTTCCCACACGGCTGGAGGCAGAGATGAGATCATTGCAGAATTAGGACAGCCACTTCTCTACCTAGACCCAAGTGGACCCCCATAGTACCCCCTCCGGGTCCAGCCACACATAAGGAGAAAGTATGGTAAAAAATCAGAAGAGTCTTAGTAGAGATCATCTGAGGCTGATCCTGGCCGTACCAACATCTTTTTTTTCAGAATGTAGTTTTTTCTATTCACTTTTAAAAATCCTGCTGCGTACCTTTCCGTTGCCAGACCATAAAATTTTGTAACTTTGATGTATATATATATATATATATATATATATATATATATATATATATATATATATATATATATATATATACATATATGTATATATATGTATATATATATATATATATATATATATATATATATTTATATATATGCATATATAGAAATATATATATATATATATATATATATATATATATATATATATACATAAATATATATATATATATATATATATATATATATATATATATATATATATATATATATATATATATATATATGTATATGTATATATATGTATATATATGAATATATATTTATATATATATATATATATATATATATATATATATATGTATGTATATATATATATATATATATATATATATATATATATATATATATATATATATATATATATATATATATATATATATATATATATATATCACATACATATACCAAAGGCACTTCCCCCAATTTTGGGGGGTAGCCGACAACAACAAGAAACAAAACAGTATGTGTGTGTGTGCGTGTGTGTATCAAGATATGAATATTTGAATTTGGTGTTATGAAAAGTTTTAGATTAAAAAACTTCATGATGTATCAAAAATATGATATAAGTAAAATAAATTTCCCGAGTATGATATATGAATTTTTCGGTCAATATCAAGAATCTTTATCATCAAAATAGATATAAAGAAGGAACTGAATAATTTTTTACGTCATCATAATTTGCATGATGACTTTCTACGTTGAATATAATGGAAAAAAAGGAAAGTTATATGAAACGAACAATACTTGGAAAAACAAAAATACAGAAACAGAGAGCAACAATAAAAACAGATAAGCAACAGTTGCAGCAAATATTGTGTTGGCCATGACAAAAGTAATTGCTTCAATAATAATTATTATTTTTTTTTAAACAAAAAAGAAATAGAACCAATAATAGGAAGCATTTGTGAAAAGCAACACATCAAGGAAGTGACAGCATAAAAGCC
>NC_090750.1:12582110-12589610 GCF_036898095.1 Palaemon carinicauda
TATATATATATATATATATATATATATATATATATATATATATATATATATATATATATATATATATATGAAACGTTACTAAAAATATTATAATCTTATATCTTTGAGTATATTACTTCAATTTTCTCACGACAACCAATTTGACATCATCTCACCCGCCTGTTTTCCATTAACTCAGAATAAATGTATTTTGCCTCGCCTGGGAGATTCCAGAACGAGGATGAGCTTGATACTTGCCCTTAAAGCCGAATTGTATAAGGTTCAGACTCCTCTGACTTTGGGAATATTATTTTCCTGACGTGCCGCGTATTACCGTGCTAGTAATACCCATTTGGCCTCAGTTATTGGCTTCGGATTAATTTGTGAGTCAGTGGAGTGTTTGTCATCAAGATTGGCAAATTAGACCTCATTCTAATAATGAGATATAATTTTTGAAAAGTTATTTACTGCCTTATTTTAGACCGAAGGGATAAGCAAAGGAATGATAATTGGATGATAGAAGAACAGGAAAACTAGTAAAGAGGGAGAGGTGAGGAGCAGTGAAATGGACTATCTATGTAGTTTTACATTATTGAGAATATAGCTTCTATTTTTGAATGAATGTGTGATGATTTATTTAGAGGTTATAATGATCTTCGGTCTCAGGAAAATCCACTTACAATAGTCATACTAAGAATTTGAATGGCATAAAACTTGATACAATAATTTGTATTTAGAAGTTCAAAGGAGACTAAGAGGTTATTTTTTTATAGTGACTGAATTGCAATGATTTCTCTAATTTCTTATAATTTATAGTAAGAGTTTATTCAAAAGTACCAAATTTTAGGATATTTTGTTATGGTTATTCACCTATCATTATGATTTGCGTTTTTACTTATGAATCCGGAAAAAAACAATGCTTTTATTTCATGATTCTTTACGTCGAAGCTATGTAGCATTGCATCAACACATTATCTTCCATATAAGTATGAGGAGACGTAAGGCTATGAAGTCAAAATCATTCAATTAGTAAAGCTCTCTTTTCCCTAACATGCAACTTAAAACTCTTTTTTCTTTATAACGAGAATTAAGTTTGATGAGAGGCTATCCCTAAAACATGATGGAAAGGTAGTGCTTTTTCGATATTTATTTTACTTTAAAGATGTTTGAGTCATCTTCATAATTAAAAATGAAACCTAGACCCATAGAGAGAGAGAGAGAGAGAGAGAGAGAGAGAGAGAGAGAGAGAGAGAGAGAGAGAGAGAGAGAGAGAGAGATATCCGGAAAAAGAGGAAAAGGTTGAAATACTGTAAATAGAAGGTATGATTTTCAGTTTCTTTCCTTGTTCATTTTCATTTTTGTGTAAGCTTCTTACTCAATTGGAATTACCTTTTACTTAAGTTCATCTGACTGGTATACTTTTTTATGTTGGCCAAACATCAAAAAGTATACCAGTCACATTAAAACAGCATCAGGTGGCCGTCTCCAGGGGTTCTCTTAATAATGCCTTGGCCTCCCACTGGTTAGCGTCAAGTCACAGAATTGGTTGGTCAAAGACAGAAAAAGTAATCCATGTAAATGACTATTTCCAAAGGAATATTGTTGAATCATTTTTAATCTCCTGTGCTCAAGGTAGAAATTTGAATCTAAGCCCAGGTCTGTTTTCCGTTAATCCAGTATTATCCTTTTATCTAAAATCTGACTTTTCCGGAATTATTAAGAAACTGACAGCTGTTGGATCCCCTTCTCCAGTATAAATACGATGTCTTTGTATATGTATTCCCAGTCTCGGCCCAGCTCTCGCGCCGACAAGAGCTCTTCAGCCCTCTGAAGTTCAGCAGCACCGGACTTGGCAACACCTGGATGGGTGGACTTATATCCACATAGTCACTAGGACCTCTCAACTTTGGTTGAAGAGGCCACATATAAGAAAAGAATCCAGTTATTTTCTTTGGCTTTTTGCCAATTAAATAACTGTTTTTGACCACAGTGACTGGCTCAATTGCCATCCAGTATGGCTGATGACGGTCATAACAGTCTCCGTACTTATAGAAGGAGCTTATACCCATCCTGGATCAATCCCTGCAAGAATGGGGCTCAGCAATGCAAGTGTAATCGCTGCCTGAGGTACCAGAACTACAGGCAGCAGCTAGTAGACCACATAGGGTTCAAAGTCAGGGACCCAGCGGTGCTCTCTCACAGGAAGACATGCAGTTGCTCTCAATGCTACAGCCTAGTACTCGAGAGCATCTACCACCTCCTACAAAGGAAGCACAGGCCAGGATACATGGACATACCATCCTACCCTCCACAGCCACCTTATCCAGATGTTTTCCAGAGAAAATACCGGGTGCAAGCACGGTATAAAGAGACAGTCTCTGCACCCAGTTGCAGTAACTCTCTCCCCTTTGAACGGGACTGTGACTGCCAGTCATGCGTGTATGCTATCTGGAGCAACACTGTAGGCCACAGCTCCCCCACTCATGCCAAACCAGCAATGGACTCCGAAGACCCACCTATCCCGGAGCCACCCACCCCATCTCCGGCACCACCTGTCCAGAAGACACCTGAAAAAATGGAAGCAGAGGACGCTCCACTCACCGCAACTCCGGAACCTGAGACCAACGTTTCAGCCATGGCTCTAGACCTGACTGAGGACAATCAACCACCGCAACTAGCAGAAATGCACCCAGAGGATTGCAACTGCACACCATGCCTCTCACAGCTCCTAATGGAGGCTCGGGCAATCACTGAGAACGACCCAAGCTTAGACCTAAACTTGGCCGCTGCTGAGGAACCTACTCAGGAACCACAACTACCTGTCAGCCAACCCAAACAGCTTGCCAAATTCAAGATGGCAGCTGTAGAAGGCTCACCGTCATATGCAGCAGTTGCTGCTATTGCCACCGCCAACCCTGGCATCAAGATCACAGCCAGGGCCAACCTAAAAGGGGATTTAATTATATCCCCGAAGGACCTTGCCAGCGTCAACATCCTCCAACAGGATACCTCCCTGACCCTCCTGGACCCCGAGAAGAGACTCAGACAGGCAGTGATCTATCGGTTTCCTGTCAACATGCCACTGTCATTCGTCACCGACTGCAGCAATGTTGCAAAAGCCGAGAGGAAGCTTGACCACCGCAAACTTCCCACCAACGAAGTAACGGTCACCTTTATTGGGCAAGTCCCTAAGGCACTGGATTTGGGCCTCTGGGGAAAGTTTCCCATCAGAAGTCCAAAGCGAGAACCACTGCGCTGTTACAACTGCTAGCGCTATGGGCACCATAAGGAAGAGTGCAGGAACCCTACAATATGCGGAGTCTGCAGCCACCTCCATCCCACACAGGACTGCATTGACGCACATCGAAATGGGACAAAAACCCAGGCAAAATGTCCCAATTGTGCGGGACCCCATCATGCATGGAACAAGAAATGTCCTGAATTCTTGAAGAGGCTACCAACCCCACTGGCAGCCCCACCGACCAAACCTGAGGCTGCACCAAGGCAGACACCTAACAAACCTGAGGCTGCACCAAGGCAGACACCGAAACCCCAGCGGATTCAGCAAACCAGGCCTCCCCGGCGACAATCCGAGACTCCCCCTCCAGGAGCCCCTACTGCAGCCACGGACCAAGAACCTAGCGCTGTCGCTAGCCCAGCTGAAGAGCCAACCTCCAGCGCTGTTCAATCTCCTCCCCAACCCCCAGCAATATCTGCCATCTTATCCCTGGCAGAGGCCCTGCCAGTGAATACCTTGATCCCCCTAGTACTGCAACTACTAGTCAAAGTCTGCCCCCTTGCTAAGACTCCCTCCTCTGTAATTCATTCCCTCCTCAGTCCCTTAGTTTCACCCTCCCCGGTGCAGAGATAGGCATCTATGCATAAATCTGCCACTTTTTCCTACTACTCGAATTCTTCCCTCCTCTCCCAGTCTCTCCTACTTACTGAGACTTACTGCTATCAACACTTTTACCTACTACTGAAACCTTTCATTTCGGCTCCAAGTGGTCCTGCTTCTTGGTCCGCAAGGTCATGCTCTTGGTGCTGAGCGACCACACTGGCAACCACGCTCAAGGGGCTGAGCAGTTGCAAGACCTATCTTTGCCAACCTGGCGACTATGCTCAAGGGGCTGAGCGGTCGCACCTGCAGCTACGCTCAAGGAGCTGAGCGGCTGCAAATCCAGACATGAGAGACTGGTACTGCTGTGACACTATTGCCTACTTAGGGCAATAAATACTACGGGCTGCTACGCAAAAGCCCGTGTCCAGCAGTAAGGCTGGGCAATCTTTTAACTTAGTACCTACTTTATTGCGTTTGATCACCTACGGGCCGAACAATAGAAAGGCCCGTGCCAACAAGAAGTGTTGGCTTTAATACCCCAACAACAACAAATATGTATTCTCATTGCTGAGTTTGATAATGTCCTGAGTGGATGAAAGTACTAACTCCAATCAAGTCTTTTTCATTTTTCCTTTCGTGGCTATAATACATACATATATATATATATATATATATATATATATATATATATATATATATATATATATATATATATATATATGTATATGTATATATATATATATATAAATATGTGTATATATAAGTATATATATTTATATATAAATATATATACATATATATAATTATATATATATATATATATATATATATATATATATATATATATATATATATATATATATATATATATATATATATACATATATATATATATATATATATATATATATATATATATATATATGCAGTTTATATTTATATTGTAAATATAAAGTTATATATATATATATATATATATATATATATATATATATATATATACATATATAGATGTATATATATATATATATATATATATATATATATATATATATTGTAAGCATAAAGTTATATATATATATATATATATATATATATATATACATATACATATATATATATATATATATATGTATATATATATATATATATAAATATATATACATTTATATGTGTATATATATACATATATCTGTATATATATATATATATATATATATATATATATATATATATATATATATATATATATATATATATATATATATATATATTTATTTGTATATATATAAATATATATATACATATATATATATATATATATATATATATATGTATATGTATATATATATATATATATATATATATATATATATATATATATATATATATATATATATATATACATATAGGCTATATATATATATTTTGTTTTAATCTATTTCCTTGATTTTGAGTTTTTATTATATTACCACAATAAAGAATCCCTATCAAGCAAAAATTGACTTGTAAAAAAAGAGCTTTTATTTAATTGGCATTCTACAAACGGCTTATATAGGAAAGTACTCATATGTCTTAATATTTATTATCAAGGGAGAAGATAGTATTTGAAAAACCCTCATTTTCAAGACAAATCACCCTGACGTCGCAAAACCTAACATCAGAGGAAAAAATCCTATGCAGTTTTGAGATGTCTTCAGTCACCTTATTAAGTGGTATTAATGTCAAAGTCCTGTCCTTAAAAATAGGCATTAGCCGACCGGTCACCTTAAACAGATGGGGTAGGGGGCATTGAGAGGATTTGTAAACAAACGCACCCTAGGATACACATAACGGAAAGTGAGGGCTCACACCAGACACTTCTCGTATAGGTCATTGAACTGAGAGCTCTCGGCATTGGACTTTCCCATACGTGAGGCCTCTCGGCATGGGGGTGAGGTAGAGGGGGCCGGTTGTAAAGTGACTAATTTTAATTGGTAAACGAACAAACATAATTATTTGTAAACGAGCCAGAAATTTAAAACCCACTCAGAGTGCACACGTACGCACAAAGGTACTTGAACTGAGGCCACTCGGTATGCCACTTTCCAAAAAGTTAGTTCTGTTGGCCTGGGGGTTTCACAAAACTGAGTTCTTTTGGCATTGAGTTTCCCAAAAGTGAATTCTGTCGGAAAAACTACAACTATTATAGTACACAAATGGCAAGTGTTTTGATGGCCTGTTGGTAACGTTCCTTCTTTGTAATCGCTAGACTATGGATCGAATCCCACTCAAACTCGTAAGTTCTTTTGGTGTCGGTAACATGCCAGTCCTTATGAGCTAAGGATGGGGACTTTGTAGGAGCGTATAGGTCTACCTTCTGAGTCATCAGCAGCCATTGCCTTGCCCGCTTTGGTCCTAGCCTGGGTGGTGAGGGAGATTGGGAATCAATCACATGTATTTTAAGGTAAAGCAGCCTAACAAGCAATAAAGGAAAATGTCCTTATTTAAATATCTAGCTAGTCAATAGGAGGCATGACCTCTACAAGTAGTAATAACACCCTCCATGCAGCATTGTATGCCATTCACCAGCTGTACAATTGCCAAATTGATCTTATAAATATTTTTGGATCCTATGATTTGAGTTCACTGCAAGCTGTCTTCGTACATTCTCATTCTCTTCTTTAAGGTAAGTGGTAGCCAAATGCGCTCAATGGGCCGGGCCACGGCCACCTGAGTACAGGAGATTATTATCAAACAAACCACGGTTTGAAAATCCTTTCAAATGACTGTTGGTGCATGTCACCAGTCCCATTTTGATCCTGAATGACAGGCTAAGTAGTGATATCTGCCCAAATGGGACCAAACAAATGGACATATCCACAGACCCCCACAACACAAGCTTTTACATGCTCAGCCTTCAGCCTTTTTCCAGCGTGCCTGCGTGCATGCGTTCTAAAAATTATCAGAAAGAGCAGAAATCTTGACTCATGTACACGAGTACATTGCGTTAGTATTTTACAGTTAGATTACACTGTTCATGGTCCAAAGCCAGAACCTCTCATTCACATCATGGGGATCATATTGACCACACATCAACACTCTGCGATTTATTGCCTTGATGTTTTTGCCATATATCTACTGTGTCCTTAATGTGCTACAAGTAAAACCACGTTGAGCAAATATGCAGGGAACTCATTCAACTCCCGGTGTGCTGATTTTTTATTGCTGACTATACTTCCCTGGATCCCCTCTTTTTGTCTCTCGGTTTCTCTTCAAGGTCAGACTCACTAACTCCCGTCGCACTGCAACACGTTCAGCAATATCATGTTGAATCATGCCAGAATCAGATAATGCAATGATGCAATGATGTAGATCTTTACAAGACATTCGTTGCATGCCACTGTCGAAGTCTACGCACTGACTGAAACAGATTCATTTAGCAAACTATGGTTTCATAACAGTCACGCCAATTTTGAATAGAGCAGCTGTTTAGTTAGCTATTGATAAATGTTATATGGAACTGTTGTGCTATGCTCATAGATGTTCGTGAATTTTTTTTTAAGAATCACACACACATACACACACACACACACACACACACATATATATATATATATATATATATATATATATATATATATATATATATATATATATATATATATATACCTATATATGTGTGTGCATGTGTGTGTATA
>NC_090750.1:12594610-12597110 GCF_036898095.1 Palaemon carinicauda
TGTTGAAGTAGTGCATATAACTTTTTAGTTTCAATTTTAGATAAATAAATCGGAAATTTATAAAAAATATTTTGGGAAAGCTTCATGAAAAGCATTCAATAGCATATATAGAAGATATGTATTATTGGTAAGAATCAACAGGTTTTTCAAGGATTTGACCGATTTACCTGTAGATATTCATTTCCTTTATATGATCTTTTTGGCACATCGAGGTCATATGAAACTAGTGAATTAGTTTACAAGTAATAGCAAAGTCATATCAAGATCATGAAAAACTCTTCATGAAGCCTGGATCCTTGGGAACAAATGTGAAGGAAGACAGAAACATCAATGAATATGTTTGAAATTTAACTTGACGAAGGGAAGTTAGAGCATAGATGCTTACATCCCGAAGCTATGTTTACTATTGAAGGCATGTATACAAATGTACCTATTTGTAAAATAATGTGCTATTGTAAGTATTCACATTATATCGCATAGAGTTTACTCTCTCTCTCTCTCTCTCTCTCTCTCTCTCTCTCTCTCTCTCTCTCTCTCTCTCTCTCTCTCTCTCTCTCTCTCTCCTAGAGTGTATTTGATGATTCATCTTAATTTACTATGAGGTAATGCATCGATCACCGAGCGGGTAGATTAGATGCTTTTAACTCATTGAAAATATTCTTAATAAAACTTATCTTAGTCCAAGTTCCATTACGTCATGTCTATTAACACTGTTTCTCACAATCGTGTGATGTGAGCTATGCGTTTTCAGTGGCTCTTGTGTTGAACATTACTTGACTGTATTTACAAGAAACACTTCAGGTGGATATAATATCCTTACTTTAACTATCCTGAAGTCATAAAAATTCCATTCATAGGTAGTAGGTTGGCCAGGGTCCCAGCCACCCGTTGTAATGCTACCACAAACGAGTTATTTGGTCCTTCGACTGGCCAGACAGCTCTACTTTGTATCCACCTCTGGTTACGGTTCATTTGCCTTTGCCTACTCATACACCGATTATTGTGGCCTATTCTTTACATATTCTCCTCTGTCCTCATTAATTTAACAACATTGAAATTACAAAACAAATCTTTTTTCCTCGAACGGTTAACTACTGCACTGTAGTTGTACTGTTGGTACTTTCTTCTTGGTAAGAGTAGAAGAGACTCTTTAGCTATGGTAAGCATCTCTTCTTGGAGGACACCCCAAAACCAAACAATTATTCTCCACTCCTGGGCAGTGCCATAGCCGGTGTACAAAGGCCTTCCACTGTCTTCGAGTAGAGTTCTATTGCTTGAGGGTACACTCAGGCACAATATTACCTCTTATTTTTTTTCCTCTGGTTTTTTTTTTATAGTTTATCTGTAAGATATATTTTATTACTACTATTTTATTTAATCGGTAATTACTTCTCTAGTGGTTTCTTTATTTCCTTAATTCCTTTACTCAATGGGCAATTTTCATTGCTGGAATAATAATAATAATAATAATAATAATAATAATAATAATAATAATAATAATAATAATAATAATAATAATAATAATAATAATAATTCCTTTTACTATTTTTATGGTATAACTTTTTCATCAAAGAATCCTCCACATTTCTTATATGAAAATGTAAAGTAAATCTAACAGTAAAATTAATCGAGGAAATTATCAGGATATAAAAAGAAAGAAAAATAATTGACCCATTAATTCTCTTATCTATTAGAATTATATAAATCCGACATCCATAAAATCCCAAAAAGGAAACGAGAAAATTATGTTAAGGTAAGCATAATGGAAAACAACAGTTACTTCGACAGTGATGAAGTTTAGACGTGAATAAGGAAAGTAATTTTTCTCTAGTTTACTTAGTAAACTAACGAATTGGCTCTCTAAACTGTGAACTATTACTTGGAATTGTATTCAGTTCTCCAAAAAAAGATGATCATTTTGCATAGATGAAAGTGAAGCTATTTTTAGTTCGGATTTTTTTTTTTTTTTAAGCTCGGTTCTGGTTTGGTGCCTCATTTGAAAAACGATTATGTTTGACCATTTTTCTGTGATGACCCTGTGGTAAAACCTTCAGGGTGTTTTCCTTTTTAATACTAAGATGGAGTTTAAGTTTGATTGGTCCCCATGTAACACATGCCGGATTTGGATTGATTGATAGGTGGGGTATGAGGTTTAGGGATTGATAGGGGTAGGGGTTTGGTGAAAGATGGGGTATAAGGATGTGTGTTATGTGGATTGTTATGTATATAGTAGTTTGAATACTTTCAAATAAAAAAAAATAGGCAATGCAGAAATACTGAGAAAATCAAAGTAATATTAAGATCATGAAAAGAGTATATAACACATTTTATTTTATTTTTTTTTTTGCCTAACCATAAAATCTCTCACCGAATTAAATAACTTTGGCAATCCCATTGCCTCCAAATCCTGTCTTCATGAGAAGTGATAAATTAATTAACGTTAAATCGCCTGTTACACCATTGAAAATTAAGCGAAATTAGTTAATGCAGCCACATTAGG
>NC_090750.1:12608376-12610876 GCF_036898095.1 Palaemon carinicauda
ATAAGCTTAAAGGTCCATCAACAGAGCTTCAATTTCACGAGATTGAAAAGCTAAACAAGTTAGTTTAGTCTCAGGAAATCAGGGATGAGGAAGTTCAAATTTTTTATTTCACTGTTAACTGTGAAAATCAACATCAGCCAAAAGGCGAATTTATGGGCTTGCAGTTACAATGAGAAAACCATGGGTATAAAATCATACGTGGAGTACTAGAAAAAAAAAAAAAAAAAAAAAAAAAAAAAAAAGGATTATTGGTTACTTTCGAGAAAGTAAAGAAAATTACAAAGTAACGCATGCTAAGGATTCAATTGTTGATAGGGAAGTCAAAAGAAATGTCAGAAATTGCTGGAGAGAATATTAATAGGTAAGCAGATGATGCTGACAAAGCTTTGACTTCAGGGAGGGGCTATGATGTAAGAATTGCATATATAATCATTAATGAAATCTTTACGGAGACAAAGAAGAAGAAGCATATATTCATGAAAATTAGAAATGCATCCATTAAAACAACTGAAGACAAAGATGTAACACTTTATTGAGGTCATGTATTGGAGATGTGAAGGGAATAATTTCATCAATATACCTGAACCTGAGGATTTCCTTGATTTGCACATGAATGAATTCAGTATTTATGAAGTCGAAGATATCATTAAAAAACTCATGAGAGCGAAAACCCCTAGATACGACGGAATAACTGCTGAGATGATACTGGCCAAAAAGGAATTGACTCCCAGAATAATTATAATGAGAGAGAGGAGTTCTGGTGAAAAAATAAAAATAAAAGGAGATCGGACTAATTGCAATAATTAGAGAGGCCTCACACTTATTTTAGTTTTCATGAAAATATACATTATGTGTATTCTAAAGACTAGGGAGAAAGATTGATGAAAAGCGAGACGAACAAGCAGAATTTAGAAAAGGTAGAAGTTTTACAGACCAAATTTCCATTTTAAGACATGTGGTACAGCAATGTGTAGAATATATAAATCCACTTTTGAGGGCATTTATGAATTATAAAAAATCATGCGTTCTTATGGAGTTCCTTTTGAATATGTAAATTTGATTAAGTCTGTTCATGAGGATAGCAATGTGATGTTAGTAGAGTCTATCAAATGAATTTCCAGTGAACAGTGGATTTCTTCAAGGAAAACTGTTGTCACCTATGTTGTTTATCCTTCTCGTTAATTTTTTAATGCATAGAACAGTTGGGGATAGTGGAGAAAGATTAGAGTGTATTGATAACAGGAAATTAGCTGAACTACAGTATGCAGATGATGCTGTCCTTATTAGCAGAACACTACAGGGCTTGCCAAGCTTGCATACCAAAATGCATGAAATATCACATGACGTTAGGATTGAAGATCATTAAAAAGAAAGACAAAGATGATGAGAGTGAAATATGCAATGGAAGATGATATATCATTGGGAGGAGAGAGAAATAGAGGTTCAGTTAATTAAATGTTTAGGAATTAGTATCTCAAATATAGGATCTTTAGAATTTGAGTTTAATGAAAGATTGAAAAAGAATATCAGATAATGGCTATGGAAAGGAAAATTTTAAAATTAAATTGCCTGAAATAACATAAAAATCCTGCTACATATCAGTGTTATCTTATGGATATGAATCATGGTATGGAAATGACAAGAATATGCAACAGATTTCGTATATCTGAGAAAAAAATCCACCAGAAGAATATTGGAAGTTTATTGACAGGACAGGATTAGAAATGAAACTGTAAGAGAGATTACTCGAGTACCATTTGTGGATGAGATCATGCTGATAGTTTGTACTTGTTCTTCACACTCCCAAAGAGAGATTACTTCGCCACCCTTTACACTGGGCTCCAGAAGGGATTAGAAGACTGTGGAACCAAGTCCTACATCGCTGAGGACTATGAAGTGAATTAGGAGATATTGAATATAGAAGTATGGATTTATATATAAATATATATATATATATATATATATCTATATATATATATACACACACACACACACACACACATATATATATATATATATATATACTTGTTTGTGTAAGTATAGACGCAATGACTACCTGTGTGTTGTGTATAAAAGGAGAGGTTAGGTAATATCCATAAACATTAAGTGTATTCCTGTATAAAATTTTCCGAGGAAGGTAATACAAATGGTCCCAAATCTCTATTTTTTTTTTTTTCAAAAATGAGCTATAGGGGTGAAATAACCCACCCTCTTAAAACCTCAGATATATCATATTCTACATAAAGACTAATATCTATTCTTAAGTCAAATGTTCAAAGGAAGAGAATAGAAGGGGTGCTGAATATCTAAGTACCCCTTTGAGGAAGCTATGTTTAGCAAAACTCCACCTACTTTAAACCTTAAATATATATGAGTTAATGTAAATGCTAAAGGCTTGTTGTTATGTATAGATTCTCGAAAGAGACTCACCCTCTTAAAAATCTAAATAAAAGGAACAATAAGGGAATTAGAATGGGAGCTATGCGTAAACAGAAGAGAA
>NC_090750.1:12618376-12625876 GCF_036898095.1 Palaemon carinicauda
TCAACAATCAATTTCTATCTTGGTCTCCTTTTTATAGTATCCCAAGTATTATTCGATATCCATGGCATTCTCCTTGTAATTGTTTGTCCCAACATTTCATTACCATCATCCTGATACATGTTGTTAATATCAAACCATCCCTCAATAATTCTGGTTTTTTCTTCGTCTCCTTAAGTCTCTAAGACTGCATATCGATTTCTGTATTCCATTGCAAATGTTTCTTTGTGCTCTTCGTCTAAAAGCCTTGTTGTACAAAACCTAGGTATTGTATATACCTTTTTGTTGAGTGCTTTCAGTTTTGATTTCATTGTGGCAGAGAAGAGCATGTGATCCCTACCGATATTTGCACCTCCAAAGCTTCTTTCACTTCTCAGAGTCCTCCTTCTTTTTTTATTCGTGACAATGTGATCTATTTGATTTTTGTAATTACCCCATGGTGAAGTACACATGTTTTTGTGGATGTCCTTGTGCTGAAAAAAAGATTATATCTAATGACAAGATTGTTTGCTGAACAGAAACTTATGAAATATACTCCATTTTCATTTGCATCTTTTGCAAGACCCTTGACATTCATCACATTATCTATCTTTTGATGAATCCTTCCATCTAAGCATTTATGTCACCAATCACAATTTCCATATCTCCCGGGAATCACATTTATTACACTCTGCAGTTCTTCATAGTATTAATCTTTCCTTTCTTGAGAGGAATTATTTATTGGTTTATAGCAAACTTTGATACTTTGTTAGCAACAATCTTTTATTTACAGCTCTCCACTAGGTTGATACCGTTGCCTACCCCTTTTCTTCCAACTCCCTCTGTTCTTCCCATATATATATATATATATATACACAAACACACCACACACACACACACACACACATATATATATATATATATATATTTATGTATATATATATACACAAACACACACACACACACACACACAAATATATATATATATATATATGTGTGTGTGTGTATATATATATATATATATACATATATATATATATATATATATGTATATATTTATTAAATATATATATATATATATATATACAAATACATATATATTCATATAAATACTGTGTATATGTATATATATATATATATATATATGTATATATATATATATATACAAATATATATATATATATATATATATATAGTACCAAGAATGAAAATATGGGATGCCTAAAAAGACCCTTACTATGGAATCCCTGAGAAACTTATCAGAGCAATTTATAACTCATATCAAAACATCAAATCCAGAGTAAAAAAAAAATCAAGAGAATGAAGATTGGTTTGAAATTAAATCAGGAGTAAGCCAGGGCAGCGTCCTTTCTCCACTTCTTTTTATATTGTTCCTAGATAAATGAATGAGGGAACGAGGCAAGGACGAAACTGAAGATATGATCATCAACCTTCTGTATGCAGATGACCACGCAATGATAGACCCCAACGCAGAAGCTCTCCAAGAAAACGTCAACAACTGGAATGCGATCTTAACTGCAAGTGGAATGCGGATCAACAAGGATAAGACAGAGATTATGCACCTATCACGAACAACAAACAACGTAGATGTAGAATTAGAAGGTCATACATTGAAACAGTGTAGAAATTTCAAATACTTAGGAGTGGAGTTTTGTGACCAAAACGATCCAAAACTGGAAATAACTACCCGAGTTCAGAAATTCAGTAACAATTTGTAACTGCTGTACCCACTAATGAAAGACAGAAACATACCTCGCAAAGTGAAAACCATAATATACCTAGCTATTTTAAGACCAATATTGACTTATGGCCATATATCATGGACATTATCATCAAGAACTAGAAGCCAACTCCAAGCAGCTGAAATGAAAGCCTTAAGACTCATAAAAGGTATGACAAGACTGGATAGACTACGAAATGAAGATATTAGAAGAGAACTGGGAGTGGAGGGGATTCTGGATTTTGTGGAGAGAGGACAGCTTAGATAGTTTGGACATGTCAAAAGAATGGAGGAAGAGTGATATCCTGTAAGGTTTTTGGAATGGACACCAGAAGGAAGGAGACCGGTAGGAAGACCAAAAATGAGATGGCTACAAAACATAGAGAGAGGAGTAGAGAGGAGAGGCTTCAGTTTGCGGGAAGTTGATGAAATTATGCTCTATGAGGATCTCCAAGAATGGAGAGAGTTCTTGAAGCAGGACGACTGACAGGCCTCAAGGCCTACCTGGTGTCTCGTGAGAAAGGTGATATATATATATATATATATATGTATATATATATATATATATATATATATCTTAGTCTGGATAGAAAATATAATTAAGTCGAGAATAAAGCTGCAAATAGTTGAAGAAGAAGAAGAAGAAGAAGAAGAAGAAGAAGAAGAAGAAGAAGAAGAAGAAGAAGAAGAAGAAGAAGAAGAAGAAGAAGAAGAAGAAGAAGAAGAAGAGAAAAATGAACAGGATATGTGTAAGGATGCAGAGGAAATCATTGATATAACTTATGATGCCATCCAACAACATACTTATGAAGAAATAAATTATCAGATGGAAACAAATAATAGACCCAAGAGACTCTACCCGGACCTACATACTTTTAGGGAAGAGCAAGAACAAGAAAAAAAAAGAAAAGAAAGATATAGTCTGTAATAGGCTGAAAAGAGGGAATTGCAAATTTGGCGAAAGATGCTACTACAAGCATCCAAAGATATGCCATAATTATGAAATATATGGTAAATGTGCGTATTTAGACGGATATGGAGACGAATGCAGAGATCTCCATCCAAAAATATGCAAAACCCTAAAAGAAGGAAAAGGAAGCAGTTTCAACAAAAACTGTCGATATATGCATCCTGCAACTATGAATAAGAGTAAGAAAACAAAATGAAACAAAAAAAAGAAACAAAAAAGCAGGCCGCGTATATACCGCACTATGCACCAAAAAAGGCCTTTCAACCCAAATCTCCACAAATAGAGCCCAACTACAAAGAATGCATCTATAATGCCAGGGGTTGGTGCAGATATGGGGATAATTGCTGGTTTACACACAAAAATAAGTATGGAGGCGAAAGAACAAATATTATGGAAAAGTTGGATTTTTTAATGGCAGAATTCCGAGAAATGAAGAAAAGAACATCATATCAGAACAGGAAGGAAGCATGGGAGAGTCCATATTATTACCAATATTAAATAATGGGAAAGAAACACAAACCATAATAGTGATGAATGCACAGGGTTTAGTCACGAGTAACTCTAAAAGGAAATAGAGTTCCTAGAAGAACTAACCCAAATTGAAAAAATAGATATATTAAATATAAGTGAAACATGGTATTCCCAAGAGACTGGCAGTGATGACCAGATAAAAGGTTTCCAAACTTATAGATCAGACAGAAAAAAATAGGAATCAAGGGGGAACCGCAATATATGGAAGAGACATAAATCAAGGAAAAGTCTGTGAAAAATACAGCAACACAGAATGTGAATTGATGGCGGTAGAATTTGAATTTGAAAAACTAGTGAATATTGTAGTTTACAGACCCCCAAATACTAAGGAGTTTGACATAATAATAGAAAAAATAGATGATATATGTAGAAACCATAAAGACTGGAATATACTCCTATCCGGAGATTTTAACTTCCCTTTCGTGGATTGGAAAGAACGGATAGAAGAAAGTGGTTGTATATACACATATAAAAAAGAGAGTAATAGTAGCACAGAAGATAAGAGGCAATTTGAAAAGCTTCAAGATATGCTATTAGAACATAATATGCAACAAATAAACCACATTCCAACAAGAAAGGAAAATGTCCTAGATCTAGTATTTGTGAATGAAGGGAATTATGTTAAAGAAATGATAGTGTATAACACGGGAATTTCAGACCACAATGTCGTAGAATTGATAGTTCATTCCAAAGCAAGTGATCACAGAATTAATAAAAGCACAAAACTTTGGGAAGGATATGGAAAATATAATTTTTACAGTAAGAATATAAAATGGTCAGAAATAAATGAAGAACTGAATAAAGAATGGAAAAATGTATTTATAAGTGATAATATACAGGTAAATACGGACATACTGTACAAAATACTGGAGAAAATTGTTGAAAAATATGTACCGAAAAAAAAAAACAATAAACAAAAGACGTGCATACCAAGAGACAGAAGGATCTTATTTCAGAAAATTAGAAAGTGGAAGAAAAATCTTGCAATAGAAAAAAATGTGTGGAAAATGAGGGAAATAAAATGTAAGATAGAAAATGCAGAACAAAAGATTATACAGTCGAAAGAAAATGAAAATAGGGACTTAGAAGAATGGACACTTCAAAATATAAAAAGAAACCCCAAAGTACTTTACTCCTATGCAAAAAAGATGAATAAAGGGAGAATAGAAATAGGCCCTCTAAGAATTGAAGGACGGTAACGAATGAAAAAAAGGAAATATGCAACATATTAGCAGAAAAATATGAGAGTGAGTTCACGCCAAGAATTGCGAATGAGAATAATGAAACAGAAATGAGAAAAGAAAATGTTGAATATCTAACGGATATAGATATTAATGAAGCAGATATTGTCACGGCTATAAACGAAATTAAAATGAATCGGCAGCCGGACCAGATGGAGTTCCAGCGATTTTGTTAAAAAAACTACAAACACTATTGCAAAGTCGCTTGCAATACTGCTAAGACAGAGTGTAGATATGAGCGAGATATATGTTAAACAAAAATTAGCTTATATAACCTGTTAGTCTAACATCACATATTATGAAAGTGTATGAGAGGGTAATAAAAAAGAAAGTAACGAACCATTTGGTCAAAAATAATTTGTTTAATATGGGTCAACACGGTTTCGTACCTGGAAAAGTAGACAGACCCAACTGATAGCACACTATGAAAACATATACAAATATATGATAAATGAAAAAGACACAGAAGTGATCTATCTAGATTTTGCAAAAGCCTTTGACAAGGTAGACCATAACAAATTGGAGAAAACAAATGAGAAAGCATAATATTGTGGGAAAGATAGGAAAATGGGTAAAAGAATTCCTGCAAAACAGAAAACAGATAGTGGTTGCAAATGTCAAGAAATCAGATGAAGCCCAGGTAATATCCGGTGTGCCACAAGGTACGGTATTAGCTGCACTGCTGTTTGTTATTATGCTCTCAGACATAGACTGTGATGTTGAAAACTCCGTAGTGAGAAGTTTTGCCGATGACACAAGAATAAGTAGAGAAATTACTTGTGATGAAGATAGGAACTCACTACAAAGAGATCTAAACAAAATATATGAATGGGCGGAGATAAATAGGATGGTATTTAACTACGATAAATTCGAATCAATAAATTATGGAAACAGAGAAGGAATGGTGTATGCATACAAGGGACCTAATAATGAGACAATCACAAAAAAGGAAGCAATTAAAGACCTTGGTGTAATTTTAAATAGGAATATGTTATGCAACGACCAAATAGCAACACTGTTGGTTAAATGTAAAGGAAAAATGAGAATGTTATTCAGACACTTTAAAACAAGAAAAGCTGAACACATGATTATTCTTTACAAAACTAATGTGCGTAGTACACTCGAGTACTGCAATTTGATATGGTACCCACACTACCAAAAGGATATTGCGCAAATAGAGAGTGTACAAAGGTCCTATACTGCTAGAATAGAAGAAGTTAAGGACCTTGACCCACTGGAAAAGACTGCAATTTTTAATACTATACATTCTAGAAAGGAGAAGAGAACGCTACATGATAATACAAGCATGGAAGCAATTAGAAGGAATTACTGAAAACATCATGGAGCTTAAAATATCAGAAAGAGCAAGCCGAGGTATATTAATAGTGCCAGAAAATATTCCAGGTAAACTGAGAAAGGCGTACAGGACAATAATCCACTACGCACCAGCATCGATAATGCAGCGACTATTTAATGTGCTGCCAGCTCATCTAAAAAACATATCAGGAGTGAGCGTAGATGTGTTTAAGAACAAGCTCGATAAATAACTAAGATGCATCCCAGACCATCCAAGACTGGAAGATGCAAAATACAACGGAAGATGCATTAGCAACTCTCTGGTGGATATACGAGGTGCCTCACACTGAGGGACCTGGGGGAACCCAAACAAAAAATAAGGAATAAGGAAGGATAAGGATCTATCTATCTATCTATATATATATATATATATATATATATATATAGTTACTCATTACACTAAGAAGCATTAAGGCATTACAATGACTGAATATACAGACAAACAAATGTGTTTATATCTAGTATACAATTTATTATATGAAATTACAAAATATTCAACAAAATTCTTATGCAAACCACTACTACTGCTTTGCTCCACTACATTCCCATTAAAACCACACATTTACTTTTCATTGTTTTCTTTCATATTGAAACTTATATAAGATCATTAAAGACGGAAATGAAAAGAAAATGCTATTGTTCTCTTCCATCACAGAATTAAAGAACAATGACGTTTTTATTTCTATTATATAGATAAAAAAAAATGCTCTCTTTTATGGAATTGATATTTTTTTGTTTACCAAGGTACTTGGAAAAATATATACATTGCTTTGATGTTGCAGAAATCACTTTGAACAAGAGGTTAGAAGGCTTTTACTCCAGTAACTCTCTGAAGAATATCACTAAAGTTTCCCTAGTTGACAAAGGCAGCTTCTCTTTTATATAAATTCCTAAGCTTGACGTATCCGACCTTAACTTTCATGTTATGAAATTTATTCGCTGATTGTTAATTGATTATTCGTAAACCGATATATCTCTATTGATGTGTGTGCATGATATTTTGACCAGATTGGTGCATACATACACACATCCAGTAAATTTAGGTGTGTATATGCAACTACGTTTAAATATAAGCCAACGAATGTTCTCTTCCTCAAATAGATCGTGAAGTTTTTCATGCATCTTAACTAAGAAATTATAGACGTCAAATTTGAGATTGCCTATTGATGAATATGATTTTCTTTATAAATTCGAAGATCAAGATTTTGTTTTCTGTGAACGTATTTCGTGGGTTTAATCGTAAGAGTGAAACACAAGGTTAGGAATCTCCTCGTTGTTGGTCAGTTTTTTGTAACGACTCTCCATTTTTTGGCTGTGAAACTTATAATCTGGTTTCACTTTATAATATAAGAAATATATTAAGGAACTTTAAATGTTGTTATGCATAAGGATGGGATTTTATTGAGCTGTATTAAAAACATGATTTTAACAAGAGAACCTTCCAAACTAAAGATTAACAGCATAATTTGTACTAGTTCTTTAGATAAAAAAAGAAATAATAATAATAATAATAATAATAATAATAATAATAATAATAATAATAATAATAATAATAATAATAATAATATAACTCGCCAGGGAATCTCATTACTACAACGACCAAAGTTAACAACTGTGAGGTGTCTTGAACGAGGAGTCATTTGAAATTCGGCAGTAGCCTTAATTACTCAATAATTACTTTAATT
>NC_090750.1:12630876-12636512 GCF_036898095.1 Palaemon carinicauda
AATCACATTAGCGTTAGAAACGCTCGGCACATATGTCTGCACTTATGCTAGGTTCACCTTTGGAAATGGAACAGTCTACGTGGGCAACTTAGTGCCCTCACTTAGTTTGTAGTACAGTATGTAACTACACACTCACCCTGGAATTAATCGTCCCAATTAAAACCACTGTTCCTCGCAGAGTTAAACAGTAGGGTTAACGACGCGACCCACTGCTACCACAGATCTCTTTAGTTCCTCTACTTGCTTCGCATAGTGGCGAAAGAACACTCTGGAAGACTTCCAGCCAGTGTATGAACGGAGATGTTCAAAATCCATACAATTAAAGAAATTTAAGGATGAGGCAACTTTCCTCGGATCGTGACCTGCGGCAGTACAGTCAGGATCCGCTCTGCGAATAAAATATGTGATTTTCTCCCTGAGTTGATTCAGAGATAAATTTGAGCCTAGTGTTTCTCCCCTGAATAGTTGACCACCCTTGAAGTCTGAAGTTCTATGAAGATAGACCTTTAGGCATTCTATTGGACATAGAGATGCACCTTCTTTCAGAGGGCAGATTCTCCAGGGACCCCACCTGTTGGTGGGTAACTCATTCTTGGCGAGAAACATAGGATCCGGAAACAGGTTCAGTCCCCCCCACCCCCCATCCAGGAACTGAACACGACCTGCCTCTCTCGAGAGGGCTACAATCTCACTAACCCTGGCCCCGGACGTGAGTGCAAATAGGAAAATAACTTTTTGTGTCAAATCCTTTAACGCACACTCCTCATTGCTCAACAGAGAAGCGAAATGAAGAACTTTGTCTAAAGACCATGAAATGGGCTTTGGAGGTGCTGAAGGTCTGAGCCTAGCGCAGGCTTTCGGAACTTTATTAAAGATCTCGTTACCGAGGTCGACCTGGAAGGCATATAGAATGGGTCTTGTCAAAGCAGACTTACACGCCGAAATCGTGTTAGCTGCCAACCCTTGACCATGGAGGTGGATGAAGAAAGATAAGCAGAAGTCTGTCGAGATCTCCTGCGGATTCTTCGCCTTGACAAAGGCCACCCATTTTCTCCAAGATGACTCATATTGCCTTCTAGTAGATTTGCACTTATATTCCTCTAGGAAGTCTATGCTGGCTTTCGAAATCCCGAAACGCTTTCTCACCGCTAGGGAGAGAAAATCATGAGCTGCAGGGTCCGGGTTTTCTGTAATGAAGCGCAGACAGTCGACTTCTGGACACTGCTGGGTCAGAACTGGATCTGGTAGTGGTACAAACTTCAGCCGTAGTTCTAATGCCAGGGGAAACCACACGCTGTTCGGCCACTTGTGGCCACTATTGCCGCTACCCCCTTGAAGGATCTCAGTTTGTTGAGAACCCTCAACAGAAGGTTGTGAGGAGGGAACAGATAAATCCTGGACCATCTGTTCCAGTCGAGGGACATCGCGTCCACTGCTTCCGCTAAGGGGTCCTCGTAACGGGACACGTACAGGGGCAACTTCTTGTTGTCTTTCGTCGCAAAGAGGTCTATATGCAGTTCTGGGACTTGATTCAGAATGAAGGAGAATGATCCTGCGTCTAAGGACCATTCCGACTCTATCGGTGTGAACCTGGACAGAGCGTCCGCTGTTACATTGCGGACTCCTTGAAGGTGAACTGCCGACAGGTGCCACTTCTTCTTTTCCGCCAATCGGAAGATGGCCAACATCACCTGGTTGAGAGGTGGTGACCTCGATCCTTGTTGATTCAAGCATCTCACAACTACCTCGCTGTCCATCACCAACCTTATGTGGATCGAGTGATGCAGGGAGACTTTTTTTAAGGTAAGGAGCACTGCCATAGCTTCTAGAAAGTTTATGTGAAAGGTCTTGAATAGCTTGGACCAAGAACCCTGGACTTTTTTCCGATGAGAGTGACCTCCCCATCCCTCCTTTGAGGCGTCTGAGTGAATCGTCACCGACGGGGGAGGTGGCTGAAGAAGAACCGACTTCTTTAGATGTCTGGCTTGGGAACAAGGCCTGAGAAGAGTACGTAGCCGAAGCGGAACTGGTCTTCTCAGATCTCTTCGCGCGTTTGATGCATAACTTCTCCAAACTCCGGTTGCATCCTTTAGCTGTGCTCTTAGCACTGAGTCTGTCACCGAAGCAAACTGGAGAGAGCCTAGTACCCTCTCCTGTTCGCGTCTTGATATCCTTTCGGAATCTAGAAGTCTCTTGACAGAACCTGCTATCTCCTTCCTTTTCTTCGCCGGGATGGAGAAACGGTGTGACAATAGGTCCCAGTGGATTCCCAGCCACTGGAACTTTTGAGATGGAGAAAGTCGAGACTTTTTTCTGTTGATCTTGAAGCCTAGATACTCTAGGAACTGGATCACTTGACTGGAACTTGCAAGCATTCTGTCTCGGATGCTGCCCACACCAGCCAGTCGTCCAGGTAGGCTACTACCTGAATTCCCTTTAGGCGTAATTGTTTGAGAGCTACGCTCGCAAGCTTTGTGAAAATCCTTGGGGCTATATTTAGCCCGAATGGCATGGCTCTGAAGGCGTATAGTGTTCGTTGTAGCTTGAACCCTAGGTAGGGAGAGAGTCGACGGTTGATTAGAACGTGCCAATAGGTGTCTGTCAAGTCTATGGAGGCGGAATATGCCCTCTTGGGCAGTAAGGTCCTTATGTGTTGCAGTGTTAGCATCTTGAACTTGCAATTCACTACGAAACTGTTGAGTGGAGACAAGTCCAGAATGACTCTGAGCTTTTCCGAGTCTTTCTTTGGAACACAAAACAGCCTCCCTTGGAATTTGATGGACTTCACCCTTCGGATCACTTTTTTCTCCAACAGTTCTTGAACGTACTCCTCCAGAACGGGAGTGGAATGTTGGAAAAACCGAGGGCACGGGGGTGGAGTGCTGTACCAGCTCCAGCCCAGTCCGTTCTTGAGTAGGCTGTGGGCCCAGGGATCGAAGGTCCAACGATCCCGAAAATTCTGAAGTCTCCCTCCTACCGACATCATCTCACTTGGACTGCCGTCCTGAGGTCTTGCCTCCCTGACCGCGACCACCTCTGAATCCTCTTCCCCTTGAGGGGCGCCTAGACGAGCCTCTTGCTGCTCCTCTAGGCTTTGCTCGAAAGGAAGTAGACTGCCCTTCGAACGTTGGGGTGAATGCCGTGGACTATGTCGACACGGCCTGGGGTACCCACTGGAATGTGGTCGGGGTTTGTGCCACCATCTGGGGCACTGAAGGCAATGGCAATTGCAGTTGCTGTTGCTGTTTAAGAGGCTTGGCTGGCCGAGACGGTAGCCTAGTCCTCATAGTCTTCCTCTTTGGTTGAGGACCCTCATCCGGGGAAGACTTTCTTTTGATAGCCAGGCCCCACTTCTGGAGAAGGTTTCTATTCTCCGTGGCGGCCTTATCAATAACTTCTTTGACCAATTCGGTAGGGAAAACTACTTTGCCCCAAATGTTGGAGGAGATTAGTTTCCTTTACTGGTGCCTCACCATAGCCGAGGTGAACACGAACTCCCTACAAGCTCTCCTCGCCTTGAAGAAGCCATAAAGATCCTTCGTCACTGTGGCCAGATGAGTCTTGGCCACTACCATGAACATTTCATGGACCTTGGGGTCACTTGCCATCGTCCTAAGAGTAGACTGAAGAGACATTGAGGCAGCCAGTCTTTCTTTTGTCTCGAGCTCTCTCCGCAAAAGAAAGTCAGACAGCTTAGGGAGGTCCTCGCCGAACTGACATCTGGCAATATCAGCCTCCAACTTCCCAACTGAGAAGGTACGATGGACGTCCTTCCAGTCTTTGTGGTCCATAGGCAGGGCCAGCGACAAGGGTTTACACTCCTCCAGGGAGGGGCAAGGCTTGCCGGCCTCGACTGCTTTTAGTACAGCTGCAAACCCTTTCTGTAAAAAGGGGAAGGCTCTAGCAGGAGAGGACACAAAGGAAGGGAGCTTCTTACTCAATGCAGCTACCTTTGAGTTCGTGAAGCCCCTCTCTTTCATCGAAGATGAAAGCAAAGCTTGAGCCTTAGCATGGTCCATTACTATGACCTCCTTCGGCTCTGTCTCCTCCTTTGAAGCTGGTTCCTGCCTCAACCGGACATAACAGTCCGGATATGACCCTTTGCTGGGCCAGAATTCCACCACCTCTAGGGGAACTGAACCCAACTTATCCGAGATGACGATCTTTCCAGTCGTCATTGGCATGTGCTCAGCATACCTCCACGGGTTAGCATCCGAGCACAAGGGAAGGTCTTTTACATTGAGCCTTTTCTGGGGCCCATGTGATGCTGCAAGCCTCTGCATCTGCAGTTCCATTGCAGCCGCCTTCTCCATATTCTCCTTCTGCATTTGTTGGATCATTCCAACAAAGGAGGAGAGGGCCTGTCCCAGCTCTACTGGGAGAGCGGACGATGTTGAGGGAATAGGCTCCAGGATCTGAACCGGAGTAGCAGACACCTCGTCGACCTCTTCCTCTACAACGTCTGGGGCTTGAACTTCATCCTGGGCTCCTGCCAGGAGGTCTTCCTCCAGACGCTCGTCCACGTCCGACATCCTGTCGTCCAACTGGATGTCTTGCAAAGCGACCGTGACTTCAGCATCCACCTGGATCTGAACTTGGGGGATCTCCTCTTGAGGCTAGGGAATCACTGCATCAGCTGATGCCCTAGGGAAAAGATACGCCCTCATCTTCTCACTTGGAAGATAAGGTCCAGAGGTGTTCATCTGGAAACCCCTTACCCAGGTACGAAGCTTCTCCCTTGCTATATCCCTTGATTCCGCCGTCCTAGGGTAATCAAAGGCCTCAGTAATCATGTTAGTGCACACGGTACATACCTGAGGGTCCCAATACTAGAGATCACCCTTGGAGACAGCGCATGCTGCGTGCCTCCTACAAAACTCATGTCCGCAGAGGTTCTTACTGCAGACGTTGCAGAAAACACTTCCGCACTTCGGAGGGTCCTCCTCTAAAGAGAAGAAATGTCTATGAGTATCAAGTGAACTACGTATCACTGGATATGCAGAGTTTAGCAAAACAAATCAGAAAGGAAAGACACACACTTGTGTTTCCTTCACAACCAATTGTTGTAGCCTTCCAGATAATAAAATCGTATGGTTAATCTCTTCTAGAATAACCAATGAAAAGTTACCAGAGGAAACAGGTGTAGCTCACACCTAAGCAATGATTTTATAATCCCGGATAATAGACAAGAAAGAACTCACTTTCTTATCTGTAAGGCAACACCAAAGGGCTGTGCAAGACAACACAAAAGTGTTAGAACACACAGTGCTGTACCAAAACTTATACTATAGTTTTCTTCCAACAGTATATGTTATACTGAAGAATACTGGTACAGTATAGAAGGTAATGTGCCGGCCAACACACACCATAATTAGCTTTAAAGTATACTACTTAACAGCTATAAGGCGGCAGAACGCTGGTTCATATGCATGTGCCGGCCGGCAGTAACTGCCAGCCGGCAACAGTCAATGTCGGCTACACAAGGTAGCACCCGGCTACCGTCCACTGCTCCTAGCGACCGGCAGACAAGGGCTGACATTAGCCGGCTGGCAAAGGTACACAACCGATGCCATCCAGCAACAAAAGAACCAGAGGACTACGACTGCCCGGCTGCCGGCCTCATAGGACGGCAGCCG
>NC_090750.1:12637012-12644512 GCF_036898095.1 Palaemon carinicauda
AGGTTTGTAGTTGAGTATAATGTCTTTTATGTATAAATGTAGGCTCTTGGTAAAATTTTGAGTGATTAATAGGATTAATCTTTGATACAAGAGCCGTTGCCTACCAGAGGCGTCCTGGACGCTGTCGCTCGCTATGTATAAATTAGTTAGTCAGAGCGACATTCCTGGTTGTTTTGCTTTAATAAATTTTAGCTATTTAGCATTACATAGGATTTCCTTTCGTGCTTAGTATTATTTGGCGAAGTATTCGCCATTCTGGCCTACGCTAGGCCGTGTAGCCTAGTCGTTTGGTCCTAGTACTTCATGCATGATTATGGTTTTTCCGAGTGTAATTAAAATTTTATTGAAGCTTTAGGCTATATTTTATACATTTTAGACTGTGTGGAATATTTCCAAGATAGTATACGAGTGAGTTTCGGTGATTTAGGTAATCGATTCTCTTGGTGCCTAGGCTAGTTGCTTATGGAGCCTTAGTATACTTTATCGTACTCCCCGGTTGCTTTCTTTTCTTCGGAGAAGGTATGCAATCCCTTTCCCTCTGTTTAAGCCTTGGGCTTATCCCTAAGTGTTTTTTTCCGAATTTATTTTCGATAAAACTATACCGGGGTGTTACTGTACCTTCCTGTTCCTGTAGTATGGTTCAAGAGGGACAGAACAACAGAGTTTTTTAGTCTGAGTCTGTGTTGTCTGGCTTGGGGCTGAGTCCCCCTCGCTGACCTAACACAGACAAAGGGAGCTTAGCTCCCTTAGGTCACAACCGAAGGTTTCTGTGGATATGATTCCTTCTTTTGTGATCTACCAAACTAGTCCTTGTTGCTGTTCTCGGGGAGGATAAGTTCTTTCCCTGGGAGTAGCAACGCCTTCCTTGCTTTGGTGCTCTGGGAGCTGGCAAGTATTGCTGGCCTTCCCCCATAGATCTCCCTTAGGCTAAGATAAGTTTCTTGGCTGCGGGTAATCTGTCACTAAAGCAAGGTTGGCAGGACCCTCTTGTCCCTTCCCCCTCTTTCTCCGTAATGGCCGAGCCATTACTATGCTGTACGTCGTTCTACATCTGGACCTAGTATAGGTTAGGATGTGGAATTGACTCAGCCCCTTGCCGGCCAGCAGCTCTGTTTTCGAGTGCTGCCCGGACCTCTCTTGGTCCCTCATCCATGCCTGCCTGTAGAGCCAGACGGCATTGGTCAGGAAGCCTGAATTAGTTTCTCCCCTTCCTTATATGCACTCTTTCGGTTGCCGGGCTTGGAGGTTGTGTACACTCTTATCCCGGCATCCATTCTATTTTTCTTCTAGTGCTGTACCTGACCCGGCTGCCGGCCTAAGAGGCAGGCTGCCGGGCAGGTGTAGTCCTCTGGTTCTTTTGCTGCCGGCTGGCATCGGTCTTGTACCTTTGCCGGCCGGCTTATGTCAGCCCTTGTCTGCCGTCACCAAGAGTGTGGCCGGCAGCTGGGTACTACCTTGTGTAGTTGCTGTCCGGCAGCCATTGCCGGCTAACATTGGCTGTTACCGGCCGGCAGTTGCTGCCGACCGGCACATGCATTTGAACCAGAGTGCTGCCGCCTTATAGCTGTTAAGTAGTATACTTTAAAGCTAGTTGTGGTGTGTGCCGGCCGGCAAAGGCAGGCCGGCACACATCCCCCTATACTGTACTAGTATTCTTCAGTATAACATATACAGTAAGAAGAAAACTATGGTAAGGGTTTTGTTACAGCACTGTGTCTTCTAACACTATTGTGTTTTCTTGCACATCCCTTTGCTGTTGCCCTACAGATAGGAAGCTGAGTTCTTTCCTGTCTATTATCCAGGATTTTAAAATCATTGCTTAGGTGTGAGCTCCACCTGTTTCCTCTGGAAACCTTGCATTGGTTACTCTAGAAGAGATAAACCATTTTGATTTTATTATCCGGAAGGCTGCAACAATGGGTTGTGAGGGAAACACAAGTGTGTGTCTTTCATTTATGAATTGTTATGCTATACTATGCATATCCAGTGATACATAGTTCACTTGATACTCATGGAAATTTCTTCTCTTACAGGAGGACCCTCCGAAGTGCGGAAATGTTTTCTGCAACGTCCGCAGCAAGAACCTCTGCGGACATGAGTGTTGTAGGAGACACGCAGCATGCGCTGTCTCCAAGGATGATCTCCAGTATTGGGACCCTCAGGTATGTACTGTATGCACTAACCTGATTACTGAGGCTTTTGATTCCCCTAGAACGGCGGAATCAAGGGATATAGCAAGGGAGAAGCTTCGTACCTAGGTAAGGGGCTTCAAAAAGAACACCTCTGGCCCTTATCTTCCAAGTGAGAAGATGAGGGCGTATCTTTTTCCAAAGGCATCAGCTGATGCAGTGATTCCCCAACCTCAAGAGGAGATCCCTCAAGATCAAGTCCAGGTGGACGTGGAAGTCGCAGTCGCGATGCAAGACATCCAGTTAGATGACAGGATGTCTGACCTGGACAAACGTTTGGAACAAGACCTCCTAGCAGAAGGTCAGGATGAAGTTCAAACCCCGGATGTCGTAGAGGATGAGGTCGACGAGGTGTCGGCTACTCCGGTTCAGATTCCGGAGCCTATCCCCTCAACATCGGCCGGTCTCCCAGTAGAACTGGGACAGGCCCTCTCTTTGATTGTTGGAATGATCCAACAAATGCAGAAGGAGAATCAGGAGAAGGCGGCTGCTATGGAACTGCGTATGCAGTCCCTGGCAGAATCACATGGGCCCCGGAAAAGGCTCAATGTGAAAGACCTTCCCTTACGCTCAGATGCTAACCCATGGAGGTATGCTGAGCACATGCCGATGACGACTGGAAAGATCGTCATCTCGGATAAGCTGGGTTCAGTTCCCCTAGAGGAGGTGGAATTCTGGCCCAGCAAGGCATCATATCCGGACTGCTATGTCCGGCTGAGAAAAGAACCAGCTTCAAGGGAGGAGACAGAGCCGAAGGAGGTCATAATTATGGACCACGCTAAGGCTCAAGCCCTACTTTCATCCTCGATGAAAGAGAGGGGCTTCTCTAACTCGAAAGTAGCTGCATTGAGCAAGAAGCTCCCTTCTTTTGTGTCCTCTCCTGCTAGAGCCTTCCCCTTTTTACAGAAAGGGTTTGCGGCTGTCCTAAAGGCAGTCGAGGCCGGCAAGCCTTGCCCCTCCTGGAGGAGTGTAAACCCTTGTCGCTGTCCCTGCCTATGGACCACAAAGACTGGAAGGATGTCCATCTGACGTTCTCAGTGGTAAAGTTGGAGGCTGATATTGCCGGACGGCAATTCGGCGAGGACCTCCCCAAGCTGTCCGACTCTCTTTTACGAAGAGAGTTCGAGACAAAGAAAGACTGGCTGCCTCAATGTCTCATCAGACTACTCTTGAGACGATGGCAAGTGACCCCAAGGTCCATGAATTGTTCATGGTGGTGGCTAAGTCTCACCTAGCCACAGTGACGAAGGACATTTATAGCTTCGTCAAGGCAAGGAGAGCTTGCAGGGAGTTAGTGTTCACCGGGGCTACGGTGAGACACGAGCCAAGGAAGTTAATCTCCTCCAACATTTGTGGAAAAGACCTTTTCCCTACCGATGTGGTCAAAGAAGTTGTTGATAAGGCCGCCGTGGAGAATAGAAACCTTCTCCAGAAGTGGGGCCTGGCTATCAAAAGAAAGTCTTCCCCGGATGAGGGTCCTCAACCAAAGAGGAAGAATATGAGGACTAGGCTACCGCCTCGGCCAGCCAAGCCTTTTAGACAGCAACAGCAACTGCAATTGCCATTGCCTCCAGTGCCCCAGATGGTGGCACAAACCCCGACCACTTTTCAGTGAGTACCCCAGGCTGTGCCAGGTCAGTCCACCGCATTCACCCCAACGTTCGAAGGACAGTCTTCTTCCTTTCGTGCAAAACCTAGAGGAGCAGCCAGAGGCTCGTCTAGGCGCCCCTCAAGGGAAGGGGATTCAGAGGTGGTCGTGGTCAGGGAGGCAAGACCTCAGGACGGCAGTCCAAGTGAAACGATACCGGTAGGAGGGAGACTGATGAAATTTTGGGATTGCTGGACCTTCGATCCCTGGGCCCAAAGCCTACTCAAGAATGGACTGGGCTGGATCTGGTACTGCACTCCACCCCCGTGCCTTCGGTTTTTCCAACACTCCACCCCCGTTCTGGAGGAGTACGATCAAGAACTGTTGGAGAAAAAGGTGATCCGAAAGGTGAAGTCCATCAAATTCCAAGGGAGGCTGTTTTGTGTTCCCAAGAAAGACTTAGAAAAGCTCAGAGTCATTCTGGACTTGTCGCCACTCAACAAGTTCATAGTGAATTGCAAATTCAAGATGCTAACACTGCAACACATAAGGACCTTACTGCCCAAGAGGGCATACTCAGTCTCTATAGACTTGTCAGACGCCTATTGGCACATTCCAATCAGCCGTCGACTCTCCCCCTACCTAGGGTTCAGGCTACAACGGAGACTATACGCCTTCAGAGCCATACCATTTGGGCTAAACATAGCCCCAAGGATTTTCACGAAGCTTGCGAGCGCAGCTCTCAAACAATTACGCCTAAAGGGAATTCAGGTAGTAGCCTACCTGGACGACTGGCTGGTGTGGGCAGCATCCGAGACCGAATGCTTGCAAGCTTCCAGTCAGGTGATCCAGTTCCTAGAGTACCTAGGCTTCAAGATCAATAGAAAAAAGTCTCGACTTTCTCCATCCCAAAAGTTCCAGTGGCTGGGAATCCACTGGGACCTTTTGTCATACAGTTTCTCCATTCTGACGAAGAAAAGGAAGGAGATAGCGGGCTCTGTCAAGAGACTTCTAGATTCCGAAAGGATATCAAGACGCGAACAGGAGAGGGTACTAGGCTCTCTCCAGTCTGCTTCATTGACAGACCTAGTGCTAAGAGCACAGCTAAAGAATGCAACCGGAGTTTGGAGAAGGTATGCATCAAACGCGCGAAGAGATCTGAGAAGACCAGTGCCGCCTCGGCTACGTACTCTTCTCAGGCCTTGGTCCCAAGCCAGACATCTAAAGAAGTCGGTTCTTCTTCAGCCACCTCCCTCGTCGATGACGATTCACTCAGACGCCTCAAAGGAGGGATGGGGAGGTCACTCTCATCGGAAAAAAGTCAAGGGGACTTGGTCCAAGCTATTCAGGACCTTTCATATAAACTTTCTAGAAGCTATGGCAGTGCTCCTTACCTTAAAGAAAGTCTCCCCGCGTCACTCGATCCATATAAGATTGGTGATGGACAGCGAGGTGGTTGTGAGATGCTTGAATCGACAAGGGTCGAGGTCACCACCTCTCAACCAGGTGATGTTAGCCATTTTCCGATTGGCAGAAAAGAAGAAGTGGTACCTGTCGGCAGTTCACCTTCAAGGAGTCCGCAATGTGACAGCGGACGCTCTATCCAGGTTCACACCGATAGAGTCGGAATGGTCCTTAGACGCAGGATCATTCTCCTTCATTCTGAATCAAGTCCCAGAACTGCAGATAGACCTCTTTGCGACGAAAGACAACAAGAAGTTACCCCTGTACGTGTCCCCGTACGAGGACCCCTTAGAGGAAGCAGTGGACGCGATGTCCCTCGACTGGAACAGATGGTCCAGGATTTATCTGTTCCCTCCTCACAACCTTCTGTTGAGGGTCCTCAACAAACTGAGATCCTTCAAGGGGGTAGCGGCAATAGTGGCCCAGAAGTGGCCGAACAGTATGTGGTTCCCCTTGGCGTTGGAACTACAGATGAAGTTTGTGCCGCTACCACATCCAGTTCTGACCCAGCGAGTCCAGAAGTCGACTGTCTGCGCTTCATTACGGAAAACCCGGACCCTGCAGCTCATGATTTTCTCGCCCTTGCGGTGAGAAAGCGTTTCGGGATTTCGAAAGCCAGCATAGACTTCCTAGAGGAATATAAGTGCAAATCGACTAGAAGGCAATATGAGTCATCTTGGAGAAAATGGGTGGCCTTTGTAAAGGCAAAGAATCCGCAGGAGATCTCAACAGACTTCTGCTTATCTTTCTTCATCCACCTCCATGGCCAAGGGTTGGCAGCTAACACGATTTCAGTGTGTAAATCTGCTTTGATGAGACCCATTTTATTTGCCTTCCAGATCGACCTAGGTAACGAGATCTTTAATAAAGTTCCGAAAGCCTGCGCTAGGCTCAGACCTTCAGCACCTCCAAAGCCCATCTCATGGTCTTTAGACAAAGTTCTTCATTTCGCCTCCCTGTTGAGCAATGAAGAATGTGCGTTAAAGGATTTGACGCAAAAAGTTATTTTCCTATTTGCACTCGCGTCCGGGGCCAGGGTTAGTGAGATCGTAGCCCTCTCGAGAGAGGCAGGTCGTGTTCAGTTCCTGGATGGGGGGGATCTGAACCTGTTTCCGGATCCTACGTTTTTCGCCAAGAATGAGTTACCCACCAACAGGTGGGGTCCCTGGAGAATCTGCCCTCTGAAAGAAGATGCATCTCTATGTCCAGTAGAATGCCTAAAGGTCTATCTTCGTAGAACTTCAGACTTCAAGGGTGGTCAACTATTCAGGGGAGAAACATCAGGCTCAAATTTATCTCTGAATCAACTCAGAGCGAAAATCACATATTTTATTCGCAGAGCGGATCCTGACAGTACACCCGCAGGTCACGATCCTAGGAAAGTTGCCTCATCCCTAAATTTCTTTAATTGTATGGATTTTGAACATCTCCGTTCATACACGGGCTGGAAGTCTTCCAGGGTGTTCTTTCGCCACTATGCGAAGCAAGTAGAGGAACTAAGAGATCTGTGGTAGCAGTGGGTCGTGTAGTTAACCCTACTGTTTAACTTTGCGAGGAACAGTGGTCTTAATTGGGACGATTAAGTCCAGGGTGAGTGTGTAGGTACATACTGTACTACAAACTGAATGAGGGCACCAAGTGCCTACATAGACTGTTCCTTCTTTCAAAGGTGAACCTAGCATAAGTACAGACATGTGTGCCGAGCGTTTCTAACGCTAATGTGATTGATTTGTAATACAGACTTTTATGACTTGATACCTCGGTATCGTATTAAAGTGGCATTTAATGGTTTTTCTTTCAGATAAACAAGTTCTGTTTACTATCATACTTATGCTTAAAGTTTTGGGTTATCCTCTTTTATATATATATATATATATATATATATATATATATATATATATATATATATATATATATATATATATATATATATTTGTTGTTAACCTGTCTGTTTATTGTCTGTCAATAAACTTGTTCTTGAGAACCTTGTGTCTCTTTCACCTGTGTCAATTTATTGGTATAATTGAGCATTTAATTCTATGTATCTTATCTGAGATAATTCTGGTAGATTTGTTCTGTTATGCCAGCTATGTTACATTGGTTTATGTAGTCCCCTAATGGGAGGACTCCGTCCCATAAAGGACGAGGGCGGTTTTATTAGTTTCTTCCTATGTGGATATAAACCTTTGTCCAATACAAGTATTGTGCGGATTACTGGTCAATATATATTGACGCAGTGGTTCTATACAAACTATGCTT
>NC_090750.1:12652012-12654512 GCF_036898095.1 Palaemon carinicauda
CCCTTTCCTTCAACATCTCAGCTTTCACACCATCCATACCAGATGTTTTTCCTACTCTCGTTACATCTAGTGCTCTCCTCACTTCCTCTATCGTAATCTCTCTCTCATTCTCATCTCCCATCACTGGCACCTCAACATATATATATATATATATATATATATATATATATATATATATATATATATATATATATATATATATATATATATATATATATATATATATATATATATATATATATATATATCTATATATATATATATATATATATATATATATATATATATATATATATATATCTACAGTATACATATATATATATATATATATATATATATATATATATATATATATATATATATATATATTTGCCTGCATATATATATATATATATATATATATATATATATATATATATATATATATATATATATATATATATATATATATATATATATATAAACTTATTTGTATATATATAGTCATATATATAGGCATATATGTATATATATATATATATATATATATATATATATATATATATATATATATATATATATATATATATATATATATATATATATATATATATATATATATATATATATATATATATATATATATATATGAATGTTTATATATTTTATATATATATATATATATATATATATATATATATATATATATATATATATATATATATATATATATATATATATATATATATATATATATATATATATATATATCGTCGTCGGCGCCCACTCGTGTCCGAGTATTGGGTTCTGTCGTTAGCCATCAGCCTCCTATCTATGGGGTGGGTGCTTATGCCTGATGTGGCTGTTAAGTCCTAGTCTGTGGTGGAAGAGTCGCGGACAGTGTTCGCAAGGGATGGTAGGTGATGGGCGGGGCTGTTCTAATCGCTCTCTCCTTCTTCTCCTCTTAGACTCATCATTTTGTCTCCTCCTCTCCTCGAAGTACACGGTGCCATGGTGTACCGTACTCCTCCAGGTTTTCCTGTCCCTGGCTGTTTCTTCCCATGAGGAAGGATCGATGTCAGTTAGAGCCAGGGTGCGCTTTAGTTGATCTTTATAGCGCATTTTCGGGACTCCTCGTGGTCTGTTGCCCTGGGTCAGTTCTCCGTAGAATATTTTCTTTGGGAGCCTAGATGGATCCATCCTATGCACGTGTCCTATCCAGCGGAGGCGGTGGTGGATGATGGTGGCCTCCACGCTGGTCAGCGAGGCACGTTCTAAGACTTCAATGTTGGTGGTGTGGCTCTCCCAGGGGATTTTCAAGATCTGCCTCAGTTTCATTTGTTGGAAGCGTTCTAGGTTTTTCATATCCTTTTTATATAGCGTCCATGTTTTACATGCATACAGGAGCGTGGAGAGGACTACTGCCCTGAACACCATTATTTTGGTGGTCATTGTCAGTGCGTGGTTGTTAAATACGCGGCAGTTGAGTTGGCCATAGGCGGAGTGGGCTGCCCTGATCCTGTTCTCCACGTCCTTTTTGCTTGTGGGAGTTGATGTTAGGATGCTCCCTAGGTAGGAGAACTGGTCCACCTGTTCTAACGGTTGGTCATTCACTGTGGTATTGAAGTTGGGGAGCATCAGCCCTGGTGGATGTTGGACGAGGGTCTTGGTTTTGTCTGAGTTGACTTGCATCTCAAAACGTTCGTAGGCAGAGTTGTATGCATCAGCTAACGACTGTAGGTCCTCTGCTGTCTGACCTGGGGTGGCATTGTCGTCAGCATACTGCAGTTCTCGCACTGCACACAAGGTGGTCTTGGTTCTGGCGCGGAGTCTATCGAGGTTGAAAGCGCCTCCATCCATGCGGAAACGTAGGTCGACTGAGGGTGTATCTGGGGGAATCTCGTTGAGCATTGCTGCGGTGTATAGCGAGAAACACGTCGGGGCCAGAACACAGCCCTGCTTCAGGCCGCCGTTGATGGGGAATGGGTCTGAGAGAGAGTTCTGGTGGCAGACTCTCCCAACCATTCCGTCATGGAGGGCACGCACCAGCTTGATAAAATCGGGTGGGCAGCCATATCTTTTGAGGACAGCCCACATGGCAGGTTGAGGTACTTTGTCGAAGGCCTTTTTCAAATCCCAGAAGATGAACATTATGGGCTGTTGTTGTTCGAGGCTCTTCTCTTGTAGTTGTCGCGCACAGAAGATCATGTCTATGGTCCCGCGGGAAGGTCGAAAGCCGCACTGGGACTCTGGCAGGACGTCTTCTGCGAGAATAATGAGGCGGTCAAGGAGAATCCGAGCGAAAATCTTACTCGCGATACTTAGTAGTGATATTCCCCGGTAGTTGTTACAGTTCTCCCTGTCTCCCTTCTTGAAGATGGTAGTGATGTTTGCATCGCGGAAGTCACGGGGCGGGGGGGGGGGGGTCTTGGTCTCCCATATTTTCAGTATAAGGAGCATCAAACGGTTCCTCAAGCCGGTGCCACCGTGAGTGAGGAGCTCCAACGGGATGTTGTCTGGC